>NC_056747.1:105903812-105931312 GCF_019279795.1 Protopterus annectens
ATAGCTCATATCTAAATTCAGATCCTGTAATGATCCTATTCATGGAAATGAAAAAAACAATGATACAACCCGTGACACCCCTGGACTGGCCCTGTAATCAAGGAGCCTCATTCCTCACCACTGGCAACAGCTACGGGATGTACACATTGGGAGGGTGACAAGTACACCCACAGTAAAGTACAATTTTCCTTAAGAGCACACAGAGATCACAGTCAGTTTGGGGCTGGTTTCTCCCTCTTTCTCCAGATCCCCAATAAGATTCTCCACTGGCACAGCTTTAGGGTGAAGATCTCAGCTGATGGGCCAAGCCAAGACCTCCAGCACCCTCTCTCTGTCCAAACAGTGTTTTGTGCCCCTGCCCAAGTAGCTGACACACACACTTTGAGATTTGATTTATATACGAACACACACACACCTGGGGAAGGCTGGCACAGGTTTACTAGCTATGCACCCTTCTGCCCAGACTTCAAGGTAGTTTCCACTGCCTCTAACCCATACGTATTAGCTACTATAAGGCCCTTACAAAGGGTGTCCAATCCTACTGTGTAATGTTATTATTAATCCAAATGGTAGTCTGACCAAGACTTGCAAGGCTGTTTAGGAGTGGCCTGTACAGTGTCACCAAAGACATATGCAAGTACTCTAAGAGCTTAAATATGTCTCACAAATCTCAGCCACAAAGATAGGTTTCAATATATTTAATAATAAATAATAAAATAACAAGAAAATACTCAGCACATCAACATAGTTACTTCAGAGTTCAAAATCACAGGAAATATTTTAAAACAGCATTGCAGGACAGTCTCATATAAATACAGAAAACATCTAAGCTAATCTTTACTATATTCCTATCTATATCTAAAAGAGATACCATGCCCTAAATCTTACTTACAGCAAAGCAAGTGCAGATGTTGATGATTAGTGGATGTTCTTATTAGGTCCAAGACCAAATACAAAATGCACAGTCTCTCTCTCAGAGAGTTCTTAAATTAACATCACATTTTACTGTTGGGTTAGCTTGGATGACATCACTTTTTGTCACCTGACTTCAGTTTCCAGGCTAAAACAGAAACTAACAGAATTTAACATCTCTGCATTAAAAATACATATCTCTCAGATGTTTGCAGATCTTGGAAGTTTTAAAACAATAAAACACTTTTACATTTGAAATCTAGTAATTATTTCTCTTTTAAGACAATACAAAAACTTCTAGCTCTAGACATTGTGTCTGCTACTGAACTGAAACTGAGAGAAAATATATTTTGTTTATGGCCCAGCTATAAAAAAAAACTTAACTTCAACTATTCTTAAGTTTTGAAGGTTAATTTTCTATGTTCCAGCTGGGTGCACTGTGGATACATCTTAGCTCAGTACATAACATACTGTTCTGTATAAATCATATCAATATTCACAAATGACATAGAATTATTTACAAAATTCCAGATAGCTGGGCTGGCAGTGTGACACAAGCATCAATGACCACACAGTAAGACTGTACACCCTAACAGCTGAATGTGATTAGGAGAGAGTGGGGAACCTCAATGCACATATGCATTAACACTCAGCACTCACAATGGACATTTGTTACACCCTTATCTATATACAAGAAGGCTCAGAATGCCATGAATACTAGAAATGTGAATTATTAGCCTAGTTATCTGCACACCTGGGTATAATACTTAAGCTGTGCAGAGAACTGTTCTACATAATAGGTTTTACTTTATGAATTTATACCACTAGATAGAATCTGCAATAAATCTTTTGATCACATCATTAACTAACACTTCTTGCCCTTATACATGTGCTCGTCTGAAACGTTTGAAAAATCCAACTTTACCCATGTGTTCTGAAGCTTTGATTTCAAATTAATTCATTTTCTTGACTTGGAAGGCAACAGGTGTTTTACAACAGAGGCCAAGAGTTGTTTCTGGATTAACTGGCATATCACACTATCACCTTCTGATGATAATAGATGTTGAAGTGGCTGCCATTAAAACAGCACATACTGGCTTCCCCGATGTAGATTCCAATGATTGCTTTTTCTTCTTCGGTCAGGTAATTTGAATGAAGAGTCCAGATTTAGACCTTCCCATTAAGTATGATATCGATCCACATACTGTGCTACCGTTTACAAAACACTCACTTTCATGTTTCTGGCTCCTTTGCAGATTTCTAGCACTCCACTGGACATAAATAAACTGCTACCAAAAACAGCAACAACATTGCCATTGTTGTTTGAGAATAATATACATCTTTGGTCAGTCATGAAAGGAAATGTGATCCATACCAGAAGTACCTCTTGCCTAAAGGCTTTATTCCATGCTCCAAATATATACAGACTAGCATAGAATGGTCTAACTCCAACAGAAATATATTGTGAGGCCTTCCATATGACAATGGAGTCTATCTCACATATCCATATGCAAGGATATATAGCATGTTGCAGTTTATCCAAAAAAAAAAAAAAAAAAAAGATTTGTCCCTCAGATACTACCCAACAAATACAGTATGAGAGAGAGAGAGAGATGAGGATACCTTTCAGTTGTCCAGAATTTGGAGGGATGCCCCCTCATGTGTTCTGGCAATTTTGCTCAATACCTCATAAAATTTGATATTATTTTGGAAATTTGAGGCATTTTCCTTAGTTGTGACACTGGAGATAAATGTTGAGAGGTATTTGTGACTTTACTAGTCTAACAGTGAATACCAGGGTGTCTTTGTACCCATTTCCCACCTGACATTTGTCTGATACCATAACATGCCATAATTACACCATACTGTAATAGCATTGTCACCTTACTTCAGTACTTCCAAATGACTTACTCACAAATCACCTTCCTTTTTGCAAACTGAAACCTGCTTTTTGGTCTGATTTATCTTCTGAGTTATGTTTGTGTGTTCCTTCAAACTTATCATGAATGCCCATACTTGAGTTTTCAGAAGTCTGACATATCAAAGAAAGATGGAGTCCAACTTAGGCTACTATTATTTTAAATAATTTGTTGTCCCACTCTAGACCAATGCTTTCAAAGATCCTCTGTCAAACTGACATCAATATAATTTATTGGCTGCTTAGGTAATAGCTGAAGTGTTCAAATTATTGATAAACAATATTTTAGTTGTTGTTCTAATTCCCAGATCAGAATGCTCCCTTCATATACTTCCCTGTGTAGCTCTAACAACTTCTCCTTACTCCAAAAAGCCCTAAACAATTTAGTTAACCTTAAGGACTCACGAACCGACACAACTCCACCAGTTCTAGAAATATCCACTTTTTTTATTATAAGCATATACTAAATGCTTCATTTGGAAGTTTACCTTCTTCCCACCTCATATAAAAATTCTCACATTAACCACTTAGTGAGCAAGACTTGGGAAGAATAACTTCATGAAGATCTCCTTTTGTACTGTCTATCTCCGAAGTATGTTTCTCAAAATGTATCCCAGCTGTTTAATACATTCAACCTTGTGACATTAGAGACCTTCCCTCCCTTACTTTTTTACATAATGCCACTTTTCTGAATCAGGATGTACTTTTTCACCACTCTGCTTACTTTAATTTTTCTTCACTCTGCTTACTTTAATTTTTCTTCACTTTTTTATTTGTTCTAACTTGCGTGAAGAGAACATATTATATCAATCTTTACGGTCCCTGCTATATTTGAATTGCAAACAGTTAAAAACTGTCTTATTTGCCTTCACTTGTTACAGTCAGTATGTAAATCTTTCATTTATTGCCCTGCATTTGGCCAGGGTCATGGCTGAAAAGGTTCCTGAGATCACTTCACCTACCTGGTAAGTAAATGATAAACAAAATAAATAAATAAATAGACACATAAGATTCACTGCCTTGGTGTATACATCATTAGCTGACTGTTTTGAGAGGATGAAAATGTTACTGAGGAAAATTGTGTTGGTTTATATTTTCCTGAATGTGTTCCTTCTTCTGGCACTCTGACATTCACCCCAGGGCAAATGCAGGTCACCTCACCAGTCTAGGTCCACATCTCAGTCACCAATGGAATTCAGTCTCTGACATCTACTCCAAGGCTTCAGTTATTGAATTCCTTGTTATGATGCAGTCTAGGCCCACCTTAACGATTAATAACAAGCAAGTGTGAACTGCTTGTTTAGCAGTGGCACCAAAAAATAAAACTGACACTTCATGTACCTGAAGGCTGCTTTCCATGTTTGGCTTGCAGTACATGTAAGGCAAAATGTTTCTGTTGTGAAATACTTGTGTTATAATGCTAAAAATCATTCTTGCTTCCACAGGTTTTGTTTATGACAAGAAAGAGTGGCTGTTCTTTGCTCCTAAGGTTTACTGTTATTTTAAGTTTGAAGTACTTTTTTTTTCCATTCCAGTTTATGACCATTATTAGAGTAAAGGAGTTACTGTGGTGGCATGTCTATCCACTCTCATATAATTTCACTTTAAAAGGCAGACTGCAACTTTGAAACATATGTTACATCTGCAAGGATGTTGACATTTGAATGTGTTGAATAACTTCCTGTGTCCCCCCCCCCCCCACACTAGGGCATGAATAAGCCAACTTATGTCACAGCTGTAAAGTTTTCTAAATCTTACTGTTTTGATGAGCTTCCTATGACCTCTGTTCCCTAAAGTAGGGAATGAATAGGCTCACATTACATTGCAGGGGGCTTGATGGTTCATAGGCTGGAGGAAGCATACAGAAAAAGACTCCCCATTGAAATGTCAGCACACAAAATGCCAATAAACCAAAAAAAATAAAAAAAATTACAGAAAATATCGGAGAGTGAATCTCGAAAATTGATCTCCATTAAACTTCTTTTTGCAGAGGGAAAAAGTCCTCTCTACACCCCCCTGTACTGAGGGCAAGACTCCTTATGCCTCCGAACTTATATATTTTAATTCTGAGACTGCCATACCTCACACAAAATTGAATATTCAGAGAAATGGCACCTCAAAATTGGAGCATGTAAGTCCGATCTTTCAGCCATTCAGTCTGCATTTTGGGAGTTCTTCTAGCAGGTCCCAACATTTCAAATGGTAACCCAGAAGGGCTAGAAATAATAATAGTATATGGAAACCAAATTTAAAGTTATGTGGGTATACTAGATGCCAAGAACATAAGCTTAGCAAACTGACTTCCAAGGAATGTTTCCTGCAGGGTTGATTTCAACTGCAGTGCGGTAATACATAGCATTTCCTCTGCACTTGCTTGATGATTAGCTGGGATCTTGTGATCTCGGATCCAAGCATGTATTCATACTCCAAAATGCAGTTATGAGGAGCTGAGATTCACGCTCTTCTGTGATTTCCTCTCTACAACTCACTACCTGGTTATTGTGGATGGTTGTCAGAGTTAGACAGAAGCCCAGAATGAATTTCTGTGACCACAAAATATTCTTTGATCTCATGGTTAGATGATGAAGCAAAAGGATATGAGATGGAATAATTTTCATACTTTCTTTGCCTTATGAACACCAGAATGTAAACCTGGTCAACTCCAGCTAGTAGAAAAATCCTCCACCTTTTTACTGATTGGTATCTTTCTTTTATCAACTTCTTACACTGGCTCTTTGTAACTCTTTCTGGTACCTATTTAATCCTGGCCTTTACATGACATGGGCCATCCTCTTCATAAAAAAGATGTTTATATTCTATTATCCCAATATTACCCTTTAGTCTGCCAATCAAGGCTGTACCTTATTTGGTGTCTGGAGCAAATAAAGTCTTCTCTTAAGACAAGCAAGAAAAAAAAATTTTCTGCTCTGAAACTGTAGCAGTCTACTTGCTACAAATGTAACAGGCAACTGTTAAAATGCCACAGCTGTGACCATTAAAACAGTTTCAGTTTTAATTTCTGAATATAACCACTGCACTTCTGTACTAACAAATGCAACTAATTAGAGAACATATCGGACCCAAAACTATCTCATATCAGACACAACACTATCCCATACCACAGTCAACACTATCGCATACCACACCAAACAATATCTCATACCTGACCCAATACTATCTCATACCAGACCAAACACTATCACGTACCAGACCCAACACTATCTCAAACCAACCCAACACTATCTCATACCCAACCCACTGTCTCATACCAGAACCAATACTATCCAGTACCAGACCCAACACTATTTCATTCCTGACCCAACACTATCTCAAACCCGACCCAACACTATCTCAAACCCGACCCAACACTATCTCATATCTGATACAACACTATCTCATACTAGACCCAACACTATCTCATACTAGACCCAACACTATCTCATACCAGACCCAACACTATCTCATACCAGACCCAATACTATCCCATACCATACACAACACTATTTCATTCCTGACCCAACACTATCTCATACTAGACCCAACACTCTCTCATACCAGACCCAACACTATCTCATATCCGATTCAACACTATCTCATACTAGACCCAACACTATCTCATACCCAGCTCAACACTATCCCATACCAGACCCAATACTATCCCATACCAGACCCAATACTATCCCACACCATACCCAACACTATTGCATTCCTGACCCAACATTATCTCATACAAGACCCAACAATATCTCATATCCGATTCAACACTATCTCATACCAGACCCAACACTATCTCATACCAGACCCAACCCTATCTCATACCAGACCCAATACTATCCAAGACCAGACCCAACACTATCTCATACCAGACCCAACACTATCTCATATCCGATCCAACACTATCTCATACCAGACCCAACACTATCTCATATCTGATCTAACGCTATCTCATACCCAGCCCGCTATCTCATGCCAGACCCAGTACTATCCAATACAAGACCCAATACTATTTCATTCCTGACCCAACACTATCTCAAACCCAACCCAACACTATCTCATACTCAACCCACTATCTCATACCAGACCCAATACTATCCAATACCAGACCCAACACTATTTCATACCAGATCCAACACTATCTCATATCCGATCTAACACTATCTCATACCTGACCCAACACTATCTCATACCAGACCCAACACTATCTCATACCAGACCAAATACTATCCCATACCAGACCCGACACTATTTAATTCCTGTCCCAACACTATCTTATACCAGACCCAACATTATCTCATATCTGATCCAACACTATCTCATACCTGACCCAATACTATCTCATACCAGACCAAACACTATCACGTACCAGACCCAACACTATCTCAAACCAACCCAACACTATCTCATACCCAACCCACTATCTCATACCAGAACCAATACTATCCAGTACCAGACCCAACACTATTTCATTCCTGACCCAACACTATCTCATACCAGACCCAACACTATCTCATACCAGACCCAATACTATCCCATACCATACACAACACTATTTCATTCCTGACCCAACACTATCTCATACTAGACCCAACACTCTCTCATACCAGACCCAACACTATCTCATATCCGATTCAACACTATCTCATACTAGACCCAACACTATCTCATACCTAGCTCAACACTATCCCATACCAGACCCAATACTATCCCACACCATACCCAACACTATTGCATTCCTGACCCAACATTATCTCATACAAGACCCAACAATATCTCATATCTGATTCAACACTATCTCATACCAGACCCAACACTATCTCATACCAGACCCAACCCTATCTCATACCAGACCCAATACTATCCAAGACCAGACCCAACACTATCTCATACCAGACGCAACACTATCTCATATCTGATCCAACACTATCTCATACCAGACCCAACACTATCTCATATCTGATCTAACACTATCTCATACCCAGCCCACTATCTCATACCAGACCCAGTACTATCCAATACAAGACCCAACACTATTTCATTCCTGACCCAACACTATCTCAAACCCAACCCAACACTATCTCATACTCAACCCACTATCTCATACCAGACCCAATACTATCCAATACCAGACCCAGCACTATTTCATACCAGATCCAACACTATCTCATATCCGATCTAACACTATCTCATACCTGACCCAACACTATCTCATACCAGACCCAACACTATCTCATACCAGACCAAATACTATCCCATACCAAACCCAACACTATTTAATTCCTGACCCAACACTATCTCATACCAGACCCAACACTATCTCATATCTGATCCAACACTATCTCATACCCAGCCCACTATCTCATACCAGACCCAGTACTATCCAATACAAGACCCAACACTATTTCATTCCTGACCCAACACTATCTCAAACCCAACCCAACACTATCTCATACTCAACCCACTATCTCATACCAGACCCAACACTATCTCATACCAGACCCAACACTATCTCATACCAGACCAAATACTATCCCATACCAGACCCGACACTATTTAATTCCTGACCCAACGCTATCTCATAACTGACCCAACACTATCTCATACCAGACCCAATACTATCTCATACCAGACCCAACACTATTTAATTCCTGACCCAACACTATCTCTTACCAGGCCCAACACTATCTCATATCTGATCCAACACTATCTCATACTAGACCCAACACTATCTCATATCCAATCTAACACTATCTCATACCTAGCCCACTATCTCATACCAGACCCAGTACTATCCAATACCAGACCCAACACTATTTCATTCCTGACCCAACACTATCTCATACCAGACCCAACACTATCTCGTACCAGACCAAATACTATCCCATACCAGACCCAACACTATTTAATTCCTGACCCAACACTATGTCATACCAGACCCAACACTATCTCATATCTGATCCAACACTATCTCATACCAGACCCAATACTATCCCATACTAGACTCAACACTATTTAATTCCTGACCCAACACTATCTCACACCAGACCAACACTATCTCATATCAGATCCAACACTATCGCATACTGGACCAAACACTATCTCATACTTGACCCAGCACTATCTCAAACCCAACCTAACTCTTATCTCATACCCAACCCACTATCTCATACCAGACCCAACACTATCTCATACCAGACCCAACACTATCTCATGCCAGACCCAACACTATCTCATACTAGACCCAGCACTATCTCAAACCCAAACCAGCACTTATACTCAACCCACTATCTCATACCAGACCCAATACTGTCCCATAACAGACACAACACTATCTCATACCAGATCCAACATTATCTCATACCAGACCCAACAATATCTCATACCTGACCCAGTACTATCCCATACCATACCCAGAACTATTTCATTTCTGACTCAACACTATCCCATACCAGACCCAACACTATTTAATTCCTGACCCAACACTATCGCATACCAGACCCAACACTATCTCATATCTAATACAACACTATCTCATACCAGACCCAACACTATCTCATACCAGACCCAACACTATCTCATACCAGACCCAACACTATCTCATATCCAATTCAACACTATCTCATACTTGACCCAATACTATCTCAAACCCAACCTAACTTTTATCTCATACCCAACCCACTATGTCATACCAGACCCAATACTATCCCATATCATGCCCAACACTATTTCATTCCTATCCCAACACTATCTCATACCTGACCCAACACTATCTCATACCCAACCCAACACTATCACATACCAGACCCAATACTATCCCATACCAGACCCAACACTCTCTCATACCCGACCCAACACTATCTCATATCAGATCCAACACTATTTCATACTTGATGTAACTATCTCATATCACCACTCACTTCCCAATCTAAAAATAACCAACCAATCCAACAGTTTTTCCACCATTTCCATCCACCCCTCATTACCCTCAACATCCTGAAGTTTATAATAAAATGCCATCCAAAGACCTATCACCTTCTTACTGTCTCCTTCATCCCTGTATAGTCAAAGACTATGTTTTAGTTCAGTCTGTGCTCCTTCCTCTAATCCTCTTCATTTTCACAGGAAATCCATCCATCGATCCAGCCATCGTATTGTTTTTTAAACACCTTTAATGAATTATATAACAAAAGCAAACTTACATTTATGTAAAAGTAAACCATATTAACGAGTTCAGATTTACAAACGTATATATCACATATATTCTTCTATACAATAAAATACAACAATAAATGAAGTTTTCTCCTACACTATACTTAGTATCCCACTTCCAGTTCTTTTATCTACATTTACAATATTCACTACTTCAAATATGTTTGGTTTAGACTTTGCTTTCCATTTTCTAGTAATAGCTGTTTTGGCAGCCACCAGAATTAAACTTAACAAGGCCTTACGATGCCTAGACAATTCAGAACTTATATACCAGCTCAAAAAATTGTTTCCTTAGTTACACTTATTTGATTACGTAGTATTTCTGCTAGAGTACTCTGCATGGAATTTTTAGTCTGCTAACTCGTTACACTCCTGTAACATATGCTCCCAGCTACATGTTTCTTCCACATTACACCTCTGATATATGCCATCTACCTGAGGAAAAATTATTTGGAGTCTGCTTGGGGTATATAAATACTTGTGCAAACACTTCCGAACAAAAATCATAAATCATCTACTCTTTGTTGCATATTTGGTTTCCATACATATGTCCTCCCAGTATTTCTTAGTGAATTACTTATCTGATCTCTCTTCCTAATCTTTCATAACCTCCTCTGATTCCTGCAGTTATCATGTAATATTTCATATGCCCTGCTAATTATCCATTTGTTTCAACAGCATCTTCTGTTCTAGATTCAATTAAAATCTCTACTAGTGTAGGTTTATCACTTAGAATTCCCCTATCCATTTCTCATTGCTAATACTCTGCTATCAACTGCTTATATGGAAAACTGTCTTTAGCCTGCAGTCCAAATGTCATCTTGGCTATTTCCCATTCTATTACTTTTTCTTCTCTAATCATTTTCCCAATATCTTGGTTCCTTTTCCAGTTTCCTCTAGTAAATTCCAGCCCCCTCTTGCCTATTCTCTGTACTCCTAATTGAAGTCATCCCTATCGACAGAATCTCCTTTATTCATCACGGTGTTGACTTAGTTCTTAGAATACTTTCTGCTATGTTATGAATATAATACTCTATATGACTGTTGTTATTCTCCTTAAGGATTTGCATCCAAAATCCCAGTCTCTCCTTATTTCTTGAATTTCCCACCTGCTTCATCATCATCATCCCTTTCCACTTTGAATTTTAGCTTCCTGCTTGTGTTATGAGTCTTAACTGTGTAACTCTATAAAATCCACTCAAATCAGGTTATCATAAACCACCTTGTTTTATTGGAAGGATCAGCTTATCCCACTTGACTCTTGTCATCTTCCCCACCCAGATACATTCCTTCAATTCTTCATTAATTACTATCCACAACTTCTCCTCTGATTGATAAAACAAAGCTGGACTTTTGTATAAAATTAAAGAGACTAAACATTTTTTACTGCTTGTATCTTGCTATCCATATACATAGACAAGAGCTTCCAGTTTTTGTATTATCTTTTGTTTACTCTCTGCCCACATATCTTTAGCTGCCATAACAGAATATTTTTTAACCCATACTCCTAAATCCTTAATTATATCATGTCCCCATATATATGGGTATTGCTGAAGCAATTCATGTGTGGGTACAGTTTACTGCTATAGTGTTTGTTTTCTATTCATTTATTTTATATCCTGAAAAAAACTTGAACTGTTTTCAGAATGTTTCATAATACTAAAATGTCCTTTTCTGGTTTTATTGGGTAAAAAAAAATATTGTATGCAAATAAAGACAACTTTTCTTGATTACCATACTAGTTATATCCTTGCATTTTTGAGTCCCTTATTTATTTTGTCAATGGTTATAAATGTAATGCAAATAAGAAGGGGAAAATGGAAAGAGGGCATGCCTGCCTTCATGTCTTCAGACACAACTTATCAAACAGGAACCCTCCCAGTTTGATTTTTGACACCAATCCCTCATATAGCTTATTAATTAGCCTTATTACTGCATCATAGAATGCAAATGCTTCCATTGCCCTACTCATAAAATCCCAGCTTACTCTATCAAATGCTTTCTCTCCATCAACACCCACCAACAGCAATGGTATTTTCTTACATTCAGCTTCTCTCTAGGTCATCATTGCTCTATTAATGTTGTCAAAAGTTTGTTTCCCCTCCACAAAATCACACTGATCCATATTTCTCAATTTTGGCAACACCTTTGCCATTCATTTAGCCATTATATACATAAACACTTTATAATCATGGTTTTAGATTGAAATGTGACCATATGAAGCTGGATCAGATGAGCCTTTACTGTCTTTACATATTACAGCCTTCACATGTTATCCAGGACATTGGTGCTTCCCCTGCATTTAAAATACTGTTAAATAAAACCTTTCAGATCTTTATCACTTTCTGCCCTCTTAGCTTCCAAACTTCCACTGGAATACCATGTATTCCTGAAGACTTTTCTGCCTATTGAGTATATATCATCATGTTTGTCCTATCTTGACTGTTAATTGTTGAGTCTCATCTACCTCTAACCTCGGTATATTTAAGTCTTGGTATATTTAAGTTTATTTATATTTGTACTTTTCCTGATTTCTGAATTTTTCTGCTTTATACAAATTTTCATAAAATGTATGCCTCTTCAGGATCTCTGGTTATTTTTCCTGCTATAGGCTCCTGCAGTTTGGCAACAACCCTTCCTACTTTCTGTTGCTTAAGTTGTTATGCTAAACATTTTTGGGCATTGTAGCTATTATCAAAAAACTGTTGCGTAACAGCAATCTTTCTAAACTCATACATATTAACCAGGTACTCTCTTATTTTCATTTTAGCACTCTGTTTTTGTGCCCCTTCTTGTTCTGTGAGATCCCCCTTATTCTGCACTACTTTAACCTTTGTCAGCCCCTCTAAATAATTTTTGCTACTTCTTAACCTTCTCTGTTTTTCTTTTATTTCTACCCTATTTTTAACCTCCACTTTCATTTTATCCCACTCACTAACTATATAATTTCTGGAGTACTTTCTATCTTCCCTAATAACTCCTGGATAATTAATACTGCCCATTCCTTAAATTCCTCTCTTTTTAACATGTAGGTGGGAAAGTGCCAATGTTTAATTTTTACTTCATTACCTTCAGTTTTTATCTAGGATATTATTGACCCATGATCAGAAATAGCTATCAGATGGGTGTCAAATCTCTCAATTAAAATACACTTGTTCCTGTGAAGTAAAATTCTGTCTAGTCTAGCCCATTATTGTACCTTGGGAAATAATATGTACATTCTCATCAAGTTCCTACTACTGAATTCATGTCTTCCACACCAAATCTTTTCAGAAATCGATGCCATTTGTTATATTTTCCCTTCTAGGCACACATATTTATTTATTTATTTATTTATTTAACATTTGTTGACCGGGAATGTCCGACTAGGTTCCACAGAGCCTGTTTTCAGTGGAGGCCCGGGGAGAAATTCTCCAGATGCATGTCTTTGGAATGTGGGAGGAAACCAGAGTACCCGGAGGAAACCCACGCGAACACAGGGAGAACATGCAAACTCCACACAGAAGGCACCCCAGCCGAGAATCGAACCGAAGAACCTCTTGCTGTGAGACGACAACATTAACCGCTGCACCACTGTGCCGCCCGTATATACATTTTCATTGCTGCAAATAAAATTCCAGTCCCCATCTACAAATACTATTCCCTGCTGAAAGCTGAGTATTTCTCACAACATTTTCTTAAGCTCCATAATAGCAGTTTTTGGTGGAATGTAAATGTATGCCAGCATAATCCTCATTCCTATCCAGTAGACCCTTACTACCACAAATCTGCCATTATTATTATATTTTTCCATTTCTATCACTATTGCAGCTCCTCTAAAAATTAAGGTTAAGTACTGTTCTTTTCCTTTGTCCCTGATATTTTGCTGGATATCCATCCTGAAATCCTTTTTTTTTTCAAATCTACATGCTCAGATCTTTCCAAATGTGTTTCTTGTAGCATTGCTATCTACACTGTGCATTTCTTAATATAATTAAATATTCTTCCTTTTTGTCTATATCTGTGAGATCATTCACATTCCAAGATAATATGGAAAGTGTCTACATTATGATGACAAGTCATTATTCCCACTTATTATATATGATAGCTTTTTAAATGTCTATTTCCAGCTTTTCTGATACATGCACCCATTAATGTTTGGCAGGTCGATCCTTTATGCAGTTGTTTCTTATCATCTGCCTTTGAAACTATACCACATTTTACAAGACATTTTGTTTTAATGAAAACTCTCAAACAAAAACATGCCTCTAGAACACCCTTATAACCTGTTAACTTAATACAAACACACAAAACTATGAACATCTTCAAATATTGAAGTTTAACCCTCCTAATAGGAATAATTGCTGCAAATATATAGATGCAAACACAGGCCTGATCAGACATATTGCAAAGCTTATTTCTCTTAATACTATAAAAGAAAGAAAGAAAGAATGTCATATGTTTACTTTAGTATCTTTATATCTTATAATAACTAAAAATGCTTTACTACAAAACATGTGATTTATATAATGAACAGTTTTACAGTTAACTGTTAAGAACAGAAATTGTTTTACTTAGTTACCTTTTCCTCTTCCCTTTGTGTTCTTCCAAACATTAATGACACGAAGTGAGGCAAATGCCTTTCAATTCCCCATAAGTTTAACAATGTCAATGAAAGGCCATTCTTTCCACATTTTCTTGTTCATCTGTATTTCACAAATGTGATTCATGATTTGTAGTCTCGCATTTATTCAGTAATTTCTGTGTTGCTGGACTTTTTCCTATTCATCTTTGTCTCCAGGCCCCAGACTCTAGTTCAGTCCCAAGGTACTCCCAAGTCTTCTAGTCAACTCTTGTGCTTTTCTCTGTCTCTTTTCCTTTGGAACATTGGAAAAGGTTTCACTGACAAAGACTCTCCATGTGGTTTATTATCAGAAGAATGAGAAGCAGAGTCCCCTTCTGCTTGATAACAAACTTTTATATTTTCTCCTTAGCCTGTTCTGCATGAAAAATGACTTTGATCCTCCAGTAAAAAATATTCTGAAGACAGCTAGATATAGCAGATTGACTTTCACACCTGCCTCGACATTCTCTGATTGCTGCAATAAATGTGTTTCCCTTCTGTCTGATGTACGGAGAGTAATCATTTTCCACAAACACTTTACTGTCTCCAACTTTTAATATTTTGCCCTTCTAGACAGTTTTGTCAGTATCAACTCTTTCTGCTGGTAGGATTGCATCTTTACTTATACAGGTCTTCTTTCTCATAGCCAAGTTTGGAGCATGATGTAGCCTTTCAATTAACAAATCCTGCTGTGGGACGCCAGTCCATTTGCTTATTTGTGCCTTTTTAAATGAATGCAGTCTGGTTCTTCTAGTTTCTCTGGTTTAGCAGAAAATCTCAGGTTTTCCCTATGTGCTCTGTCATCTAATTCTATAATTTTTTGAAACATCTCTTCTCAAGCAGTCTCATACTCAGCCAGTCTTTGCTTCATTTCAACCTGATTTGATTCTGATTTTTGCAGTTTTATCACCTCATCTGAATACCTGTTTAAAGCATCTTCCATTTTTCCAGACTTTTGTTATTCAATTTGATATACTCCTTCACATCTGTTTTAATCAGCTATGAGCATATTTGACTTATTGTTTCCTCTGGGTTACTGGAAGTCATGTCTTGCACCAAAGTCAGTCTCTCTTAGTTTCTTCATTGCTGGCATTCAGGCAGTGTACTTACTAGTCAGCAAACTGAATTCACTAAGTGACAGAGTCTCTGGCCCTTGTCTTTCAATTTCTTTTTTTCACACTGAGATAGCTGAAGCTAAGTTGTTCTTCAGTGTGCAGCTATCTTGAATGTCAATGACAAAATATTCTTGGCCTGGTGCTTACAAATGTAGCATCATTATGCCCTTCCATCCTATTGTTTATACATATTTGGGGATTTGGGGCTTGTCAGTCCACAAAGTGATGAATGCAGAGTAGACAAGGGAAACAGAAGGTGTGATAGGCCAACATATTGGCCATTGAGATGGCTGTAACTAATCAAATACCCAGCCCAAAGCTGTTGTACCCCTTTCTAACTACTGAAGTTCACTTCAGTTGGTCACAACTCACTAAGGTCAGTAAGCGGCCTACTCATCACATTACAATCTTTTGGGATAGAATGCAACCTTTTTTTGATAGAACTGCTGAGAAGAACGATGAATAGCATATTCAGATTGTTTATTTATTTTAATTACAATGCTTAAACCTAAGCATTCACGGTTATAAATCACTATTAGTGAATGAGTTGAAGCATATGCAAAAATATTAATAGAGCAGTAAAACTTAAAAAGCTTAAGATTAAAACAAAGTCACATTGGGGCGTGGCTAGGATGTAGACTGGTTGGCAGCATCTTTTCTCAGCTCTGCACTCAAAAGATATTTCTGACAGGAATTTTTAAAAACTAGATATTGTAGACAAACCTATTTTGTTGAATTACTTCTACTAATATCACTAGAAGTCTACAGTGCAAAAAATTTGGCTTTAAACATTATTTTTCCTGTCAAAAACAAGAAGGAAGGTATCTGAATCTACTGAAAATGAGCTTTTCTAAGCATACCACACAGGACCTGATGATGAAAAAGGAGATACAGTCTTTATTAAATGGTATACAAGACTTGTCAGTGAAATTTGACAAAATGAATACCAAACTGGACACTTTTGAGGAGAGATCTACAAAACAAATACAGCAACTACAAGAAATAATGATGCAACAGAAGTCTCAAATAGCTGACATAGAGATCCTTAAATGATACTGAGGGCAGACTCTCAGAACAAGATCTTCAGCTACATTTTTTATCACAACAAAATGCTTCATTACAAAATAAAATAGAGGATCTAGAGAACAGGTCCAGATGAAATAACCTTCGCATCTATGGGCTACCAGAGAAAACAGAGGGAGATAACATGGTGACTTTCCTTACTACCTGGTTACCAGAAGTTTTAAAATTGCCTGAAGCTCTTTCTTATGGAATTGAAAGAGCCCACAGATCCTTAAGAGCTGCTTCATCAACCATCAAATCAAAAAATCACCCGAGATCAATAATAGTAATGTTTTTTTCATCACAGGACAAGGAACTTATTTTAAAAACAGCATGGTCAACTTCTCCAGTTAAATACAAAGACAACATAATCAGATTTGATAATGATTATTCTGCTGGAGTTATAACTGCAAGAAAAGAATGTCTTCCCTCTGATAAAGGAATTGAAAAATAGACAACTTAAAGTCCACTTGCTGTTCCCTGCAAGAATAAAAATATTTTTTACTGAAGGTCCTAAAACTTTTGACACTCTGCAAGCAACAGTTTCTTATCTTTCAGCTAATAAAACCTTGGATAATGTGGAAGAAATGGATTTCTCCCAATTTGGGGTTAAGCGTCACTTAGAAAAAAATGAATGGAGCACTGCTGACAAGAAGAAGAAGTAACGATAAAAGACATATGAAAAACACAAACATTATTGTCTTCTATTTGCTCTGTAAGGCAAAAAAGTTCTTTGAAAGCATTCATGCTTTACACATGTCAGTCTTTGAAACAATATAAATACAAGATAAGCAGGACATTTTATAACTAAAGGAAACAACCCTAAAGAAAGCAAGGTAACATATCTTTCTCTATTACAGTGTAAATACTTACAGTCATGATTTTTCTAACTCTAAATGATGTTTAGATAGTTCATTTATAAATTACCTGCCTTTTACTGCTAGTATATAATATGATGTATTTACACTGACATATTAATGTGGTGTGTTTAAATGAGCATGATTCCTTTTTATATTATTTACACTAAGCTGCATGAAATATCTAAACTGATGTATTTAATACACATAATAATATATAAAAACTGATAGTAATAACGGTCAAAAAGTGCCTTGAAAAGTAATTATCTATTCTTTGATGCTAAAGGTGCCTTTTTGACTAACAAACAACTGTTTGGCTTGTATATCTGCCCTTAATGTTAAGAAAACTAATAGAAGTTTAATGAGCTGGTGTTCAGTTTAAAAAAAGCCCTAAAAACTTCACTTACTTTGTTTTTGTCTTCCCGCCATGGTCACGAGCTGGGAACTCTTATTTTACCACCCCTGAATGAAGGTTCTTCAGTTAGAATCCATTACAGTGTGTTAAACCTTCTAACAGCACAAAATGAGAGTAAACAGTCATGGGTGATGTCAGCACTAAAACAAGACAGTATGAGTGTGGTGTCAGCTCCTAAGCTACTTAAAGTAACCAGCACACTATTTATGAGATGGCAAAGTGCTTTTACAGTTTTAACAAATATTAAAAGTACACTGAAGTACCTAATGAATTTAGAAGGTATCAACACATACATGACGTTTTATTATATTGTAATATTTGTTATTTATTTTGAATTGTACACATAAACAGCACACAAAGCTTAAAAAGAAGTATATCACTTGGAAGAAATTGTACGAATAGTTAACACATACAGACTTTACTATAATCTTTTCTGATAAGATCACCCACGTAAATTACTATAATTTAACGTAATTTTATAAAAATGTAATATATTTAAGTCCTTGACTGGAACTATATAACATATTTGTAAACACACTGCAGCTAGTGTACTCAACCTTAAAGATAGTAAGTCAATTAAGGTTCATGAATGTAGCTATGTGTTATTAGGCATTTTAAGGGTAAAAAGGAGTTGCTGTTTAATTATCAAGATACTCTGTAAATATTAAATTGTTCAAGTAGCACAATCATTAAGCAGTAATGAGCAAGAAAAAATCTCAGACTTGCTTATGATATTGTTATATACATATATATATATATATATATATATATATATATATATATATATATATAGGAAAGAACTGCTGAATTATAAGTATGCTTTTATTAAAGGCAAGCTATATTAACATTGAACATCCTCACTGAAAATGAATGGTTGTGTAGAGACACAGTAACTCCCATTATATAACCAAGGCTAAAGAGATTGCCTTGTATGTATAAATTGATCAGCCTTGAACCTTAGATTGCAAATAGACATGCAACATACTTTTACTTATAATACTGAATATATATTATATAACATCACAAACGCTAAAGCCATTGTCAGCTACATCTCATATCAATCAGCATTAAAATATGATTTGAATAGCATAGGCATTTACTAACATATTGCTGTTGGTACCTGATATGTATATAAGTAACAGGTCTAATTTCTGTCTATGAAAGTAAATACCAGGCTGTGTGCATTTGTTAATTATGAAACAAGAGCGTGCTATCTATTCTTTTTAATATCATATAGGTATTTACTTGTTAGAGACACACACATGCTGCAAAGCTGCTAGTTATTGCATATTCATTAGTATATTTCTGACTGCAGTGTTATAAATATATGGTGTGGACCACTTGAGTTGAGAATATGTCTCTATATTGGGCATGTTCTCTGTTTGAACATTGTATATTATCTATAATATGATATGGAGTACCCTCACTAAATTCAAAGAAGCCACAATGGAAACAAATATTTATTAAAAATGGAGAATAGAAGGATGAAGAGAAAAATGAAGGAAAATGGTTGATGGTCATATAAGGTTATCTTTTCCTGTGTATGTAGAAGAGTTGACAGTAATAAGTACCAAACAATTGTGTTATAGCATATTTAAAGCCTACTTTGCTTCTCATATTTTCCAACCTTGCAGTTATAACGCTGCAGATAAATCCTGTAATATCATAGGGAGTATGAGTTGCTATTTGACATATGACATATGTGGTACACTAGCAATGAAATATGCCAGTGGCACTAATAAATATATAGGAATTGCTAAGAAATATAGTCTTAAACTATATAATACCAATGCCAAAAACAAATTAGTAGCATTCATACCACTAAAATATGACTTTTTGAATTAAAAGAAAACTATAAGATTACTGATAAATGACAATACAAATGTAACGTTATATTCATTGTTACGGATACTTTCTGATTTAATCAACTTGTGGCATGGTTAACTGATGCATATAATGCTTAACATTTTTTTTTTATGTATGTATGCATATATGTGTGTATGTATGTATGTGTGTATATATATATATATATATATATATATATGTGTGTGTGTGTGTGTGTGTGTGTATGTATGTATATGTATATATATGTATATATATATATATATATATATATATATATATATATATATATATATATATATAGGTAGACCATTACAATAAATTTGATACCTATGAATGCCACTCACACTATAAGGGAGATAGACAGCAAGCATATTATTTTTAAGATGCATAACCATTATTGCTACACAAAAGATATATTAAAATAAAAGATTTTCCTTTACAATTTAAACAAAACCAAATAGTTAAGTATTAAATCTATGTATAGTCGTGTTGCCTTAGTGTTTTATAAAATATTAAAAATAGATAAAGACTGTATTTAAGTAATCTGTAAAGACAGATACATGTATACTTAAAAGATATATAAGATACTTTTCATTATAAAACTACCATATGGCGGGGCCGGGGGAGGATGCTGAAATGCAGACTTAGAGAGATTGCTTGAATGATTAGATCATTCAAGGATGAGATGTTTTTTCTCATGGAGGGTTTGGTGGTTGTTTATCTTATATTGTTCTCAGTTATGATCTTGTAATTTACTTTTATTGGGTGTCTATAATCTATTGTAATACTGTTGGAAGAAGAAAGAACAAGTCATTCTCTTCATGTACACACATCTACACATTGTTACGAGTATATGAATATGGATAAAAGCAAAGCTAATATAAATCCAATTGCAAAATGTATATCTCTTAATGTAAATGGTTTAAATAATAGCTGCAAAAGAGGAAGTCTTTATAGATATTTAAAGCTATGTGAAGCGCAACTAGTATTTTTACAGGAAACACACCTTACACAGGAAGACATAAATAAAATAAACAATAAAAATTATACAATACTAGTAAGTTCCACCTATAATCAGAAGCAAAGGGGAGTAGCAATTTTGTGGAAAAACACTACTTTAATGCCTAAAATCATAAACACGTTCCATGACAACTCAGGAATGTTTTGTCTAGTGACAATATCTATCAATGAAATGATATATACATTAGTGAATATTTATTGGATACCAGGACTAGGTGTTAGAGTGGCCAAACAACACTTAGAAGACATTGTACAATATACCAAAGGCAATTTAATCATAGCTGGAGATTTCAATTGCATTATAAAAAAAAATTGACACAAATACTAAAACTACGCGTAAGAGATCACCTTTAACAAAATTGTTATCTGAGTTTGTTGAAACTTTTAATATAGTTGACATAAATGAGTATGCTATCCCAGATTCACTATTCTTTACACATTTTTCCCATAGACATAATACATACTCTAGAATAGATAGAGTGTACATAACAAAGGATTTAGCCTCTAAATTAAATAAAGTCAAGACAATTTCATGTCCATTTTCGGACCATAACACCATAACGTTTGAGATAGACTTATGTTTCAAGAGAAGGATATCAGTAACAAGAATACCATCTTACATAACAAATCTCAAAGATTTTAAGGAATTTTATATTAAAGAGACACAAACATTCTTAGATCTCAATCTTACAAAAGATGTATCTGAAATATATATATGGGATGCATTGAAAGCATACCTATATGGAAGAGCGGTGGGATGGTATAAAAATAAACAAAAACAGTGGAATAAGGAATTAATGGAATTACAGTCAAAAGTAGATAATTTAAAGCTTGATATTCAAAATGGAAACACCAACTTAATAAAATAACTAGAAGATACTAATAAAAAATGCTCAGAGATGCTACACCACAAAACAATGATCAACTTAGAAAAAAATTAAACTATGTTACAATTCAATGAACCCTAAAAACCAACGAAGAATAGCAAATAGAACTAAAAAGATTATTAAAACAAATCAAATCAAAGAAATACATAATATAGAAACCAAAAAGAAAGTATCTGATTTAGAAGGAATATTAGAAGCTTTTAGGCTATTTTTTCATAAACTTAATAATCAAAATGATAAAACAGAAACACATTCAGCATTGAAAGCTTTTCTCAAAAACAATGTTAAAGTTAGGTTATTAGAGGAGCAGGTACAACTAATAGATAAACAAATAACAATGACAGAACTTAAAGCTGAAGTAAATAAGCTAAAATTAAACAAAGCTCCAGGTATAGATAATATCACCCCAAAAATGTTTAAATTACTATCAAATGAGGCTTTGCTGTTGTTATTGAATGTCTTTACATCAGTTAAAAATGGTAAAGACATTCCTCCTTTTTGGAAGTACACATTAATATCACCAATTCTGAAACAAAATAAAGATCCCAGTGAATGTTCATCATACAGACCCATTTCACTTCTTAATATAGATTATAAAATTTTTATGGCAATACATGCTGCTCGAATAAAACAATTACTACCACTTTTGATAGAGGAGGATCAAACAGGTTTTGTAAAAGATAGGAACACTTATGACAACATTAAAAGAATTCTTTCCTTAATTGATTATATAAATGTCACAAAAAACAAAATTAATGTTATTAGCTTAGACATAAATAGCGCATTTGATTCAGTGAACTGGGATTATCTGTGGTTAGTTTTAGAAGAATATGGCTTCTCAAACAACTTCACTTTGTTAATAAAACCATTATATGAAAAATCATTGGCTTATATAAAACTGGGATCTTGTCTGTCTAAATCTATTAAAATAACTAAGGGCACAAAACAAGGCTGCCCTCTTTCTCCGTTATTGTTTGCACTAGTCATTGAACCCTTAGCAAATAATATACGTATGGATAAAAATATTGAAGGAATACAACTAGACAACAGCCTAGAGCTTAAAATTCAACTTTTTGCTGATGATATTTTAATTACCTTAAAAAATAATAATAGCAGTTTAAAAGCATTGTGGGACTCAATTCAAAACTTTCAAAACTTTTCAAGTCTTAAATTTAATGAGAACAAAACAAATGTATTGCTTATAAATACTAATAAAAAAGATCTAAGTAAAAATACCATAAATATATCTCTACCGATAATATAATTAAATACTTGGGAATTATAATAACTAACAACCTAGATACTACAATTGAAACAAATTATAAAGAGACCTTAAATAATATTAAAAATCTAATACAAAGATGGAATAAATTCTTCTTTTCAATGGAAGAAAGGCTTTATATAATTAAAATGATCATATTTCCAAAAATTCTTTATGTCATACAAGCTTGTTCTTTGCCACCAGCTAAATCGCACCTAAAACAATTAAATGATTTAATGGTAAGTTTCCTATGGTATCCAAAAAAAACAAGGATAGCTATGAAGTATCATCTAGATGATTGGGATATAGGTGGCATAGGTTTACCAGACATAGAAATATATTTGCATTCATCTATTATTAAAACAATATCATTATGGCTAAATACAAAATATACATCAAAATGGAAGCTAGTTCATGAGAGAATCTGGATAAAATCAGGATTTGTAGTAGCAAATAAGTATACAGATTTCATACCAAACAATTTTCTATGGCTGATGATATGATGATACATAAGAATAAAAATATAAGTTCCAAATACATTACTTATACATTAAAAATTTTCCAAAATCTTATTAATAGCAATCCTGATATTAAAGCATGGTCATTTCTTTTATATCCAGTAGCATACACACAAGGTAATATAACATTTAATATGGAAGTAGTCAACATGCTTAAAGAAAAGGGATTAATATATTGGCATCAATTGCTAAACTCTGGAAAACCTCTGACAATAGACCAGATTAAACAGAAATTAAATATGGAAGATAGTTCGTGGTTACATGTACAAGAATTAAGACAGTATATATTAAGCAAACAAGAAACAATGCAACCATCAATAAGACAAAATGTTCCTAACCTTATAGAACATATAATATTACTAACGAATCAACCCATTACTAGAAAGGGATACTTATCATCTATTTATAAAACAAACAAAAAATAAAAATGCATAATAATGACAAAATATGGAATTATTATAGATCAGTTAATGGACATGTGCCAAATGACAGAGATAAAAACTAATTCTTCTCTCTCCAAAGCAGACATCACTTTCATTACATTAGAGACTTTTACATGGCAATTCATACACAGATCTTATGTAACCCCTCATAAAATGGAACTTATGTTTAAGAAAAATATTGGCTGCTGGAGTTGTGATTTATCAATAAAAGCAGACTGGCAACATATGTTCTACGAATGCCATTTGATTAAACCATATTGGGATAAAATAAATTATTTTCTGCAAATGGTATTCAATGATAAATTCCAGATTTCCAAATCTATTATTTTGTTTAATGCACCTGTACCCGACTGTGTGCCAAGAACAAAATATGTAATCTTATGGACTCTCCTAGCTATTGCAAGGAAGAACATTACATCAAACTGGAAATCCAAAGCTTCTCCAACTTTTAAGCAATTCATGAATATGGTGTCACAGTATCGCAATTGGAAATGAACACTATTAAAGGAAGAACTGAAAGAACTACATCATTATACGTAGCATGGCAAAAAGTAACTGAAATACTGGAGAATAATGACTGCAGCAGATTATAATCAGGAAACAATTGTATAGAAAGTCAATTATATGTTAACAATAGACACCCTTGTAAATACTTTATTTTGGTTTTAATGTTTGATATATGTTTAGAGGTTTTAGCCTACCTTTTTAAATAATTTGTAAATACTTCATTGTCATAAATAACCTGCATTCATGTTTTCTTGTTTTTGGAAATGAATAAAAATATTTAAAAAAACAAAGTCACATTAATCTTATACACAGGTCAGGCATATTTTTATCAACCAGAGGAGAAGTTGTGGCTAGCAAGTAATAAGGAGCTTAAGGACTTTATCTGGGAGGGGAAGACAGCAAGAGTCAAGTGGGATAAACTGATTCTTCCAGTAGAACAGGGTGGATTGGGTTTACCCAATTTGAAAGTGTATTTCAGAGCTACACAGTTAAGGCTGTTATACATAACACAAGCAGAAACCTATAATTCAAAGTGGAAAGGGATGATGATGAAACGGTGGAAGCTGAAGAAACAAGGAGACACTGGGATTTTGGACGTAGGACTTTAGGGAGAAAAACAGCAATCATACAGAATATTATATCTGTAAAGTAGCAGAAAGTATCCTAAGAACTAAGCCAACATGGGAATGGAGAAAGGAGATTCTGCAGATAGGGATGATTGCAATTAGGGATATAGGAAAAAAGGCAAGAGGGGGCTAGGATTTACTGGAGAAAACTAGCAAAGGAACCAAGGAATTGGGAGTAAATAACTAGAGAGGGAAAAATAATAGAATGGGAAGAAGCCAAGAATTTATTTGGACTGCAGGTTAAACAGAGCCTTCCCTATCAAGGTTTGATATCAGAATATAGGCAAAGAAAAAGAAATAGAGGGGTCCTAAATGAAAGACCAGCACTGGTAGAGTTTTTTGTAGAATCTATAACAGAAGCTGCCATTAAAAAAAGGAATAATTAGTACAGCTTATAAAATATTGCATGATAACTATAAGAATCAATCAGGCAATCAAAGGAGGTTAGAAGGTATTGGGAAGAGAGACTGGATAAGCAATTCACAAATAAACAATGGGAGGATATTTGCATGTCTCCCAGATAGGCAACAAAATCTAGAATTTTTGCTTGGAAATGCTTACATAGACATTTTTATACCCCAAGTAAACTCCAGGGCATTTTCCTCAAGTAGACAGCAAATGTTAGAGGTGTGAAGGGGAACAAAGAAATAATTGGAAACATATTTTCTGGGAGTGTGGTGAGTTGGCAGACTTTAAGGATTTCCTGCGGGATGCACTGTCAGAGATGATGGGTGGGCAGATTGGTGTGAAGAGGGAGATGATTTTCCTGAGCTATGATATAAAATTGGAATTGCCTAGCTGTGTCTAATTATGGTGGCTGCCAAAAAAGCAATTGTTAGAAAATGGATATCAAAATCTAAACCAACTATACCAGAAGTAGTGAACATAGCAACAGAGATAAAACAAGTGGAATTGAGATCTTTAGAAAAGGATAGGAGCAAACTACATAAAAATATGGGAATTGTTGGAACAATACATATGGGAAGGAATGAGGTTTAAAAGAAGGCAGGACTTAAATGAACTATGCAATGTTTGACTGAAAATGATTGGGTAGATTATACGTGATGTAAAATGTTTGCAACTGGGAGTGTGTCAGTATGGTTTGTGATGTAAAATTCTTGCAACTGGGATTGTGTCTGTGATTTGTTTTCATTGGGTCTATATTACTAGAACGGACGCTTAAATGTTCGAATCTGTAAAGGTCGACCTTTACAGATCAAACACTTAAATGTTCGAAATAGTGAAGAAATATATTAAAAAAAAAACACGTAGAAAGGGTTTAGGCAGGGGGAGCAAGCCTCCCTGCACCCCCCACACCCCCCCGCTACTTAAATATACCAACTCCGAGATTGTACTTCAGTGAACTACAGTGCAGAAATGGGAAATTTCCCATTCCCTACACTGTAGCGTGATCTTGGAGTTGGTATATTAAAGTAGGGGGTGTGTGGGGGTGCAGGGGGACTTGCCCCCTGCTTAAAACCTTTAGTTTATTTTTCTATTGTGTATTTTTTTTTAAATTTTTGTAAAATTTTGATCGCTTAACTGTTCAAACTCTAAAGGTCAACCTTTAGAGATTCGAACATTTAAGTGGTTGAGCATCTAATATAGACCCGTTTTCATTTATATAAAGGTATGATTGCCTATGTCATAAGTGATGGTTTAATAAAGATGTTTCTCATTAAAAAAAAAACAAAAACAAACTGAACATAATCAAAAATTCAGTGTTCAAAAATATGTGTAAAAATTAAAAACAGTAATTTAAAACTATATCTCATGGTTTCAGATTTTAATATTTTCCTATTGCTTAGTTCTACATACCCTCAGAGATGGAACTTGGGTTAGTTAGAAGGGGACCCTGTGGCATGTCCCCAAGCAGTGTTGTGTGCCTTGTAAGGTGCACGCAGGACAGAATTTTGATGAATGTTTTCAAGTGACTGTAAACCTTTGCAAAGAGCTGACCAGCTCCCTTGAGTTTGGTTTGGTTACTCTAGTTTTGGAGGACCCATACTTGGATATTACCTTTCAGAGCTGGATCAGATAATGTCTTTGGCTATAGGAGCACCAAGTAAAAGGAAGACAGTTGGATTCAATTCAGGAAGTATTGACAGGTTTCTCATTGGTCAGGCAGGCTGATATACTGTTTAGCTAGGCTGGTAGTTTTCTTAGTTTGAGGCTTCCATGGTTTATTCAGGAGGTATAGCAAATGTAGGGAGCCCTCCCCTCCTTTGATGATGTATGTTTTATGGTCTCTTCTGGGAATCCTTCTAAATGTTCACATATTGGATTCCCTTATCCACCCCCTTCA
>NC_056747.1:106311312-106381312 GCF_019279795.1 Protopterus annectens
AGCAGGTCAAAAGGGTGAATAAAACATACATACATACCTGAATCGGCTGTCGTGGTTTTGTAAGGTGAGAGGAAACAAGATTAACCAGAGTAAAGCCCCCCTCCCATATGCAGACAGAAGAAACATACAAAGTCCACATGGGCAGTGACTACAGGTTAGGTTTGAACCTAAGCCATGGTCAAGAAATCCTAACCACTTAGACAGCATGTTGCTCAGGACTAGAGAAAACATTGCAAAAGAGATTACTGACTAGCAAACTATCCACAGGAAAGGTACATTTTCACTAACAGAAATGATAAAGGCAGCACTTAAAGCAAAATGTGATCATGGCTTGGGTTTGAAACTTAACCTTGTTATAGGTTATATGGCTGCTTCATGCAATATTAAAGGTAAGGAAACTATCTAAAGAAGCTCTGGAAACAAGATCTGGCAGACATTAGAATTTAGTATCCAAGTGGTGTTGGTGTTCAATAGACATTAGAATTTAATTATGAATTAATAAGATATGTAATGGACAGAGTTGTAGCTGCATTAACATTTTAACCAGCTTAACTGTATGCAGCTATGCATAAGCTGTACAAAAATGTGCCGATAAATTAATTAGTAGTATTATTTTATTCTGTTACTTAGAATCTGTATTGAAATTGGTCTCCCTGCTTGCTTTGGTCATCTTATTCTGCACTTTATGTTTTATTTAGCAGTTACCTCTTACAAGCTGATTGACCATTTCTACTTCACAATGTCAGTCATACTCCATTTACAACAGAGCACTGGCAAACAATTAAACTCTAATTGCTGAATAGTTTTTATTTTTTGAACTGTACAAGCTGAAGGTATGCCGCTGTGGTGCAGCGGTAGCATTGTTGCCTCACAGCAAGAGGTTCTCCTGTTCGATTCTCGGCTGGAGTGCCTTCTGTGTGGAGTCTGCATGTCCTCCCTGCAGTCGAGTAGCGTTCGAAAGACATGCGTGAATGGGTGTGCCTTCGTTGAAGGTTGGGCATAGAGCTGGCACCTCGGCACCATAAAAATCTACTGCCAAACATTAGCAGACCGGAGTTCCACTGTGGCAACCCCTAACCGGGAAAAGCCGAAACAACAAGCTGAAGGTGGCTTATTTTGATGTCAGAACTGGTTGTGTAACAGAATTAGTACATAAACAATGTTTGTTTGTGTCTTTTGGATTTTTCCCAGTTAGGGGGTCGCCACAGTGGAACTCCGGTCTGCTAATGATTGGCAGTAGATTTTTACGTGCAGAGATGCCAGCCCTGACACACAACCATCAACGAAGGTATGCCCATTCATGCATGTCTCCGCACAGAAGACACTCTAGCTGAGAATCGGACAGGACAACGTCTTACTGTGAGGCGACAACGCTACCGCAGCACCACCACCGCAGTAATTAGTACATAAACAATATTTTAGTATAAATCTTACATGAAGGCAACTAGAAGCAACTCAATTATTTTTTAATACTCTAGATGCGATTTACTGACTGACCTTGTAAAATGTGTACTCCAGAGAACTATTAATACAAATGTAAGGAATGGGACTAGAACATACTTACAATGGAAAAAGCATGAACTATCGTACTTTAATCACTTCGTATTGAAAGTCCTGTTTGTATTAGACTAATTTACCTTCAATTTCTCTACAAACTGTCTAAAATTTCTCTAAATATTAAATGATTGTTGTATACCTTGTACCAATTCTTAACCAATGTTTTTATATTATGTCTAATTTGTTAAACGTATTTAAACTGCAGATGCTTTTGTTTTATTTTTGAAGCTTGTAAATTATTGTTCTTAACATGTTTTGTAATAATTTGGAGTTTTTCTCCCTGGGCCTCTACTGAAAATGACTTCTATCCAGTTGGATTTCCCGATAATCAAATGTCAATAAATAGTGAGGCTTTTCTTCTGCCGATTACAAAATATAAGATGCCTGCATTTATCAGCAGTAAATATATAATAAAATATGACGAAATAGAGCAAAGAAAAGCTTTTTTATGTTAAAGACAAATAAGGATGATTGTAAAGGGTGGATATTTAGTGAATGTATGATTTATATGTAACAACAGCCACTGCTATGTCTTCATTTCAAACTCTGTGTAAATGATATGACATTCCATATTAACGTATTGTGACACATGGTATCTCATGCAGTAAAAATGTAATTTTCCCATAAGAATTTTCACTAAAAAGACACTGTAAGAGCATTATCCCCTCATCATAGAATACTTATGAAAATCTCATTATCACTATTGGGTTTCCAATGACAGCTGTGAGAAAAAAAAGTAAATCCAATTTCAAGAAAATGCAAACGGACAAGTTAATTGTGTTAATGTTTTTATTCGACAGGTTCATAACTGCACAAAGCACATTTACTTCCAAATGAAAAGCATAGCATGATTTTGCTCTGGTATGTGGTTATACTTTGTGTAGCAATGGAGTAAGAAGGTAGAAGCAAGCTTTACTGCAATACACGACTAAATAAATTATGCATATAAGAAGGCAGTTCATAATGCGTGTACAATTACTGAAATCAGTAGGCAAAAGCAGAAGCTTAAAGAGTACCACAGCAGTAGTGCTGCAAAAAAAACACAAGAAACAGTGACAAATAGAAAGTTAATTGATTGGCAGACAACTGGAGTATATGTGCAAGCGCATGCTAGCTGGTGAGTGACAGTGACTTGAAAGTGAAACAGAATATTCATTTTTTCCCCATACATGTAATACCAATGCAAAATGGTCATAAATTATATAACTTAAACATGACTGCAAATTCAGGTGCATAATACGCTTCCAAACAGATGTACAATCTGCCTAATAAACGTACACATTGTTCATTGCTCCTGCTAAATGCTGTTACCAGTACAGCTCTGATATAAGCTTACTGTCTGTATAAGTAATTATATTGCTGTTGTATTTGCCTTTAGCCATGGTCATGGCTGAAAGGGGTCTTTTCACCAGTCCACTCACCCAGTCAATAACAATAAACAAATGATGACAAAATGTGTAAAGGCGATTGTAGTCATGTACCACTGATACTGTGGTAAATGTCACTCAAAATATTCATGTCTGCTTTTTCAGGTTCATTCTAAATATTTGGGACTTTGACTTGCTGCATACAAAAAAGTTTGAGATCAGTAAAATATAATGAGTCATGTCTTTAACAATTCAAGAGCACATTGTTCCTAATGCAAATCAAAAGGTGAAATGGCTTTAAAACCATGTGCCATAAGTATGTAGATAAATTGTGCCGAACCTAAAAGTTGTTGGGTTAGGCTAGAAATGTCTTTCATAGGATTACCACCTGTCTCAGTTTTTGTAGGAAAGTCCTTGCGTGGACAGTTCTGTCTTGTGAAGATAAAGACATGGCAAATTTCCTGAGATTTAAACAGAATTATTTCTGTCTTTCTTCCTAGTGTAATATGATTCACTGTCTTAAACACGTTAACATGACATAAAACAATTGACACCATGTATGACTCTTAGGAACTTATTTATTTATTTTCGTTTGTTAACCGGGTAGTGTCCATCTGGGCCAGAAGCCCATTTTCAGTGGAAACCCGGGGAGAAAAACTCCAAGGAAAATTACAATAGTATTTACAATTTACATATGCCAGTTACAGCAAATGAGATTGACAGTAATACAATTGCAAGGTTCATACTTAGAAATGACACAGGTATATTAAGGAAATATCACACAATATTATGCATTTGTCAAAGCACCCCAAAGAACATAATCTATTTTTCACACGATTAAGTTTTTTTTTTTTTTTTTACAAAATGAGTGGTGTAAGAAGGATACAATAGCCAGGAAATATTGTGAAGGATAGTACAGAGGAAGGATTAATTGTGTATTGAAGTATTTAGCCAGGGTGAGAACAGGAGCAAAGCCTATGTTTAGAGAAATATTCTTTTAGAGCCTGTTTAAATGTGTGTGTGTCAGTGATGGAAGGGGAAATGTAGATGATCCAGTGGCTTCATTGTTACAGTGCTCACATATGGGACTCCTGCCTGCAGGGAGTCCAAATGATCAGGGTCACTTCCAGAGCCATCAGAGCTTTGGCCAAAGATACCAGGACATTGGTGGCATAATAGGTGTTCACTGACATCAACTTCTTGTCTTCCTTACCTCTGCAACCACCAGCTAGAACAACCCTGTACCCCAGATCACTGAGAGGTCCCCAGTCTTCTACTTCTCCATAAAATGCAACCGCCAGCTAGAACAACCCTGTAATCCCAGGTCACCGAGAGGTCCCCAGTCTTCTACTTCTCCATAAAGTGCAACTACCAGCTAGAACAACCCTGTACCCCAGATCACTGAGATGTCCCCAGTCTTCTACTTCTCCATAAAGTGCAACCACCAGCTAGAAGATGTTGGTGCTGAAGCCAAAGTGTTCCAGATAGAACAACCCTGTACCCCAGATCACTGAGATGTCCCCAGTCTTCTATTTCTCCATAAAGTGCAACCGCCAGCTAGAAGATGTTGGTGCTGAAGCCAAAGTGTTCCAGATAGAACAACCCTGTACCCCAGATCACAGACAGGTCCCCAGTCTTCTACTTCTCCATAAAGTGCAACTGCCAGCTAGAACAACCCTGTACCCCAGATCACTAAGAGGTCCCCAGTCTTCTACTTCCCCATAAAGTGCAACCACCAGCTAGAAGATGTTGGTGCTGAAGCCAAAGTGTTCCAGATAGAACAACCCTGTACCCCAGATCACCGAGAGGTCCCCAGTCTTCTACTTCTCCATAAAGTGCAACCACCAGCTAGAAGATGTTGGTGCTGAAGCCAAAGTGTTCTAGATAGAACAACCCTGTACCCCAGATCACCGAGAGGTCCCCAGTCTTCTACTTCTCCATAAAGTGCAACCGGCAGCTAGAAGATGTTGGTGCTGAAGCCAAAGTGTTCCAGATAGAACAACCCTGTATCCCAAATCACTGAGAGGTCCCCAGTCTTCTACTTCTCCATAAAGTGCAACCGCCAGCTAGATATTGGTGCTGAAGCCAGTGTGTTCCAGATAGAACAACCCTGTAACCCAGATAACCGAGAGGTCCCCAATCTTCTACTTCTTCATAAAGTGCAACCGTCAGCTAGAAGATATTGGTGCTGAAACCAAAGTGTTCCAGACAGAACAACCCTGTACCCCAGATCACCGAGAGGTCCCCAGTCTTCTACTTCTTCATGAAGTGCAACTGCCAGTTAGAAGCTGTTGGTGCTGAGGCCAAAGTATTCCAGATCGAACAACCCTGTACCCTACTTCTCCATAAAGTGCCACCGCCAGCTAGAAGATGTTGGTGCTAAAGCCAAAGTGTTCCAGACAGAACAACCCTGTACCCCAGATCACCGAGAGGTCCCCAGTGTTCTACTTCTCCATAAAGTGCAACTATCAGCTAGAAGATGTTAGTGCTGAAGCCAAAGTGTTCCAGACAGAATAACCTTGTACCCCAGATCACCGAGAGGTCCCCAGTGTTCTACTTCTCTATAAAATGCAACTATCAGCTAGAAGATGTTAGTGCTGAAGCCAAAGTGTTCCAGACAGAATAACCTTGTACCCCAGATCACCGAGAGGTCCCCAGTCTTCTACTTCTCCATAAAGTGCAACCACCAGCTAGAAGATGTTGGTGCTGAAGCCAAAGTGTTCCAGATAGAACACTGCCAGCTAGAAGATGTTGGTGCTGAAGCCAAAGTGTTCCAGATAGAACAATCCTGTACTCCAGATCACCGAGAGGTCCCCAATCTTCTACTTCTCCATTAAGTGCAACCGCCAGCTAGAAGATGTTGGTGTTGAAGCCAAAGTGTTCCAGATAGAACAACCCTGTACCCCAGATCACTGAGAGGTCCCCAATCTTCTACTTCTCCATAAAGTGCAACTGCCAGCTAGAAGATGTTGATGCTGAAGCCAAAGTGTTCCAGATAGAACAACCCTGTACCCCAGATAACTGAGAAGTCCCCGGTCTTTTACTTCTCCATAAAGTGCGACTGCCAGCTAGAAGATGTTGGTGCTGAAGCCAAAGTGTTCCAGATAGAACAACCTTGCAACAGTGAATCTACTTGACCATCTGCATTTCTGGCAAATTCCTAACACAACTGTACATGTTCATCATAGTGCTCACTACTGCAGTCCTTATATTTAGGAATATTCAAGGGAAAAATGAATTATGAGATAAGACTCTGTGGCATAGCAGAAGCAAACCCTGCCTAAGACCTAATGTTTAGAGAATGTGTGAAGAGAAATCCAGGTATTACTTCCAGAATAGCCTGTTTGTTAGCACCCTGGAATAAAGTTACTGTGGCTGCAGAGGTGGAGCCCTCTCCTGGTATCCCCTTAGATAGCTCTACCATGAATAACAAATACAAATGCAATAAGCAAGCCATTTGGAAAGGTCTCTTTATTTGCTGTCTTTCCATTCTTTCCCTTTTGCTTTGGGAGATGAGTAGATGATCAAACTTTCCAAATTTCTCCCCACAACTCCATTGATAATGGGCCATTTGTGGCCCAATGGACTATCCTAGTAAACAAACTGCAAATAAATAAATACAATTATTTTATTTTCTATAAATAAAATATCAGTGCACTTTTCAGATCAAGGGAATAAGAGGTCATTTCCCTCTGTTCTGAAGGCTAGAGAGGAAAACTAGTAAATTAATGTCTAGCTTCAGGGGCATGTGACAGACTACCTTAAGCATGAAACAAGGGTTAGTAGGAAGGGATGTCATATCTTGGGGGAAGACCAGAAATGATTCCTTGCATATAAAGGTTTTTGGTTCAGCAACTTTCCTGTCAGATGTAATAGCCACCAAAAGCAATGTCTTCCAAGATAGGAATTGAAAACTAGATAAAACAGCTGGTGTTGGGGGGGGGGGCAGGGTCAATCTATTTTCTAAGGCATTAAGTTTCTATGGTGAAGCAATCTCTTTTCATGATAGTCTAATATAGTGGGCCCCTTTTAGAAACAACTTATCAGTAGGTCTAGAATACAAGGGTGGGCCCTTGGGGAGACAGGCCACAATAGCTGAATCAATATATGTGCATAGGTATAAGGAAAGACAGCTTTGTAAAGGTCTGAGAGGTATTCCAGAATCATAGCCACTTTTGCCTTGTTTGGATCAAGGTTCCTGTACTAACACCAGAAGAATCTTTTCTATTTAGCTATGTATAATTTTCTTGTGTTTGTTTTTCTACCTTCCCTAACAATTTTAGCATGTTCTCAGAATACATATGCCAAATTGGAATCAATATAAAATCACCTAAGCTGCCAACCTTAGAGTGACCAGACTAAGGTGTAGCAACAACACTTGTTTTGAGTCAGGAGGTCCAACCACCAAGGTAGCACTTTCCATTTTTCTCTTGCCAGACTGCTCAGTAGAGGGAAACAGTGTTGTCTTGACTGAAAGGGAGGTATTAAAATAATTTTTAGTTTTTCCCCTTTATTTTGAGTAGTATGCTAGGGATCAAAGGTACTGAGAATGTTTATTGAAAAAGATCTGTCCTATTCAGGGAGGATGTCTCTATTCTTCAAGCTTCAGGAGTTGCTTTCCTGCAGCAGATCAGTCTAATTTGCCTATTCAGATGAGAGGCAAACACATCTCTCTGTGGTACACCACACATCCTGGTCAGATTCAGAAAGACATCTCTGTTTGGTATCCCTTTTTGGAGATTTGTTTGAGATCTTCTCAGCAGCTATGCCAGAAGATATGACATGTTTAAAATAAATGCACTGAAGAACACTGGTCCAAGGATGACTCTTCTAACCACTCTATTTCTGGCATTGCTCATATCACCATGAGCATTCTGTTTTTTATCCTCCAATCATGTAACAGTCCTTCCTTATTTTTGGAACTATCCCCAAGCATTTCAATTTTCCTTTCACCTGCCTATGCAGGATGAAGCCCATGACCTTGGTGAAGTATAACAGATCACCCATTTCAATTTCACCTGGATCAGGTTTGAATGGCAATCTTTTCAGGCCATGAACACAGTTTAGTTGCTGTTCTGGAGACTGTTATCCTCAAGAAGGCAACACACTTTCTCTTTAATATGACTTTTTCTACAGCTACTAATAAAGTTATAGACTTGTTGGTACTTGGATTTTTCTTGCTTCTCCTTTTGAAAGGGTATCTGATGTCTTCAATCCCTAAGGAAATCCTGCATGTACCATTGATTTGTTGATGTCCATCTGAGGACGAGATAGCAGACTGGTCAGTTTTATGATACCTCTGCAAGGTAACCCACCTTTCGTCCTTGTGCTTTATTCTCCCTAATGGCAGCCATCTCCTTTCCTGTCTTCCATTTACATTGGATGCCACCTCTGCTATACGTCCATGACAGTGTGTCATGTTCTCATAAATAGGAAATGAGATTTGTAATTCATGACTTAACCACTTGTTGTGAACCATGATATTTATACTGTGCTGTGCATGTCCTCCCTGTGGTCGTGTGGGTTTCCTCCCACATCCCAAAGACATGCTGTAGGTGGATGGGTACTCTAAATTGGCCCTAGGCATGAGTGCGTGCATGTGTGTCTCTTCCGTGGAAGGTTGGGTGCTGGGCTGGCAACTCGACACCGTAAAACTCCACTGCCAATCACGAGCAGACAGGTGATCCACTGTGGCAACCCCTAACCGGGAGAAGCTGAAAGAAGAAGAACTGCTTACTTTATCTGTTTAGAGGTGCTTGGTCATCAGCTAATTATTCAGGAAGGCCTAGCTGTACATCAGAGATTGCTTGCAAACATTTCAAATAATTTTCTTTTGAAGTATAAATCTTTCCTCGGATTCTTACTTGTCAGATATAGGTTCTAAGAAGCATAACATTTGTAAAAGAGAGAGAGTCACAGAAGAAGAGAAAGACTCATTAGTGCAACAGCAGAATTCAGCACAATTAATGTGTGCCAGAAGAAAAAGAATAAAACAATGATGCTGAGACATTAGGAAGTTATGAGTAATGCTGCAAAGGGAGGACAGTTTCGACTAACAGGAAATACTAACGGGAGCACGAATACTTGTATATAAAGAAATAAAGAAAAAGTAAAATAAAGCTGCTATGAAGTTCACCTTAGAGTGGGAAACTAGTCATGAAAATTAGTCTCCAGGTGCAATTCTTGCGATTGAAAAGCTCCAAAAAGACTATAAAGCTAGAATAACACACGACAGAATGAAAGTGTATCTCTTCAAATGTCTCAGTTACTAACAGCTGCAGGGCAAATCTGTGCATAGGTATTTAGGGACCTATATACAGGACAGACGAAATACTTGTTTTGCATGATTAACATTTAAGATTAAATAAACTGCCCAAACATTGAGAAAAACCACCAATTCACTGCAAGGAACCAACCAAGACACTTCGCCTCCAGGGTTTACTGCTCCTTACATTGAGAGCTGCTTAGGTATATTGCTTTTATGATTAATTAAAAAATTATTTCTGATAAACAAGTTTTTATAAATATTTTGTAAATACACGTTTTAGGATCAGCATTCACATGTATAATACATGTGCTACACTATACGTTTATTGTTTTAAACAAGTTCAAGTTATATTACTACTTTTTATTGGTATCTTTCTGTTGTCAACATATGATTTAATTTGTGTGTATGTATATATATATATATATATATATATATATATATATATATATATATATATGGGTTCCATACACTAGATTGAATTTTCACTCATTTGAAATAGTGCATGGAATGCTCACTGCAGTGAAAGTACACTTACGCGAAGTTCAGTACAACAAACGGGTGTTGTACTGAACTTCTGTGCAGTATTCACAGACCTTAGGGTTAGGACACAGGTCATAGGAAGGGAATAGCCTATAGGGCTATCCCCTTACCATGACCTGTGCCCTAACCCTAAGGTCCGTGACAACTGCAGTGCAGTGAAGGGCATAGCAATGTCCTCCACTATGGTGCAATAGTCACGAACCTTAGGGTTAGGACATGGGTTACGGTAAGGGGATAGCTTTACTAACTATCCCCTTACCCTAAGGTCCATGTCTATTGCACCATAGTGGAGGCGATAGCTTGTTTTTTATGTCCTCCACTGTGCTGCGGTCTTTTCGGTGAAGTGCACTGATGCAAAAGTTCACTTTCATTAAAGTGAACTTTCGCAGAAGTGAGGCTTCCTATTACAAGTTAAAAGTAGTGAACTTTCATTCTTGTAATAGGAATCCATATATATAGGGGTAGAGGTTATATTTGTTTGTTCTGATGAAGTCTCTGTTCTTTTGTGAGACATAAGTGCTCAATTTTAATAACATTTTCATTTACTTGTGAAGTGTCTTGATTGGTTCCTTGCAGTAAATTGGTGGTTTTCCTTGACCATTGGGCAGTTTTTGTTTTTTTGTTTCTGAATGGATGTTTTACTGCTTATGTCCTGTTTTTGCAATATTTTAACATTTAAGATTCTCTGATGTGGAAGATGCAACATATGTATTAATTTATGCTACTACAACAGTTCTGGAGAAGACCTTTATGACGTTTGAGAGATCAGATGCTATAAAAAATGATAATAGCTATTTTTTAAATAGTCCACAGTTTAGGTAATTGTATGAAACCCAGGAAATAATAACTAAAAGGGTGACTGCACTCTCAGTTCAAGCTGGTTAATAACCAACATGAAAACATTCTTCAAAGCCAAAACATCTTCTATCTTTAGAGACTTTCTCAATACTTACCTTAGCAGCCCATATTAAACTAATCATTGGTTTGCTCACCACAAACCCTTCCCAGACTCTGTGTCAGAGTACCCCGATAGCAAAGTAGGCTGAGATCTTGCAATTTTCAGGGAAATATAGTAGTGGGTGTTGGTGGGTGGTTAGCTCTATGGATATCAGCATACTCCATATTATTACTTCATCCCTGTATAGTAGTGGGGTGTTCATGGGTGGCTAGCTCCATGGGTACTGGCATACTCCATATTATTACTTCATCCTTGTATAGTAGTGGGGTGTTCATGGGTGGCTAGCTCCATGGGTACTGGCATACTCCATATTATTACTTCATCCTTGTATAGTAGTGGGTGTTAATGGGTGTAGAATAGTGTGTGTGTGTTGTACCTTTAAGAAGCATTTCAAGGTAAGCATGTGCATATAAATAGCAAGCATGTGCTAGCTTTAGTGCCATTCTGACATTGCAGCCAGAGAGTGAGCATATATGAGTGTAATAGCTGGTTTGTTTATAAGTTTATCTAAGTTAGAGTTATTAAGCCTCAATCCTGATGTGTTTGTACATAGTAAAGCTGCTTGAACAAAGACTCAACTATTTTAACCTGATTAGACGAGCAACATGGTGTCAGAAGTGGGATTCCAGAGACTGATTTTCAGAGCTACAAGGTGAAGAGATAACACTGAAGGTAAACTAAGAGAAATGAGCACAAAAAGGCCCGGAAATGAACCAAAGGTAATGAAAACATGCATGAACGATTTATTTTATAAAAAAGATAAAACACTGCATTATTAAACAAGTGAGAGGCATAAAAGGTTTATTAATTAAACAAGATGTTTAACATTAAGATATTTGATAAAACAATTATCAGAAAAGCACAAAGTGGTTCAGAATTACCTAGGAATTGCAAAATGAGTATGTTTAAAGCAAAATGGGCATGTTTAGAGTAAAACAAGCACAGGAAAAGTATAATGGGCATGGAAAAATATTAAATGAGCAAAATAAATATAAGGGCAAAAAAGGATACATTAAGCATAAATAAAGCAAAGTGACTGCATGTTTTTTGGTAAAGTACTGTGTTTTGACATAACTACTATTTTGCATTGTATTCAGGGCATAACTAGAGTTATTTGAAGTATCTCAGAATGCGTAAAAGTGCTTACAGTGTGTGCTTATTACTGCGAATTTATTCTGAAGAGTTTATTTGTGTGCAAAGTGCAACTATTTCATGATGTACAGTCAAAATACAGCCATTTCTTGTGCTTGGTGGGTCTATTCACAAAGTGCAGTCATTACAGTGTGTTTCTTGCACTGTAAAGAGCTATTTAGCAAAGTACAGCCATTTTGGGAAAGTTTCAGTGTGCTGTGTACTGGTTATTTACAAAGTGCAGTTACTTTGAAATGTTTCTTAATCTGAGCTTCTTCTGCCCAGTTCATTCGCATACTGCAGTTATTTTGAAATGTTTCTTACACTAAGAGGTGATTTCTTACAGTACTGTGATTTCAAGAGTATTACAGTGCCCGAGAGACTTATTTTGCAAAGTTTAGTTATTCAGAGGCTTGTTGTGCTATTGGAGATGCACTAGACAATCTCGACGTACTGAAATCTTGAATTTCAGTATGTCGAGACCAAATAGTAGAAAGTGCAGTTAATCAAAACTACAGTATGCCGAATGCAGAAGTGTCGAATCCGCTGCTATTATGGTGTCGCGTTCGTTACTTGTGGTGTGGTGCGGTTTGTGGATTTATCTGGGGTTTCAGGTAAGTGTTGTGTGTTTGAGGATATTGGGTAGGGATTTTAGTGTGTGTGTGTGTGTGTGTGTGTGTGTGTGTGTGTGTGTGTGTGTGCTAAGTGTGACCTCGGAGTTAGAATATATAAGTAGGGGTGTGTTGGGGGCAGGGGTGCTTGCCCCCCTGCTTATAGGTAGATTAGGTGTGTTTCTGTGTGTTGTTATGTTTGTTTAGTTAGGTAGGTGTATGTGTGTGTGATTATGTCTTGGTTTGTGTGCATTTGTGTGTGAATGGTCACGGTTGTGTTATTCGTGATTGTGGGTTTTTGTGTATGTAGGTTTTCGACTACTCAGTCTCTAAATTCTGAAATTCGACATTTCAGTACTTCGAGATTGTATAGTGAATCCGCTATTGGGCATAGTTACAAATACTGGCATAAATTTCTGGTGTGTGTGTGTGTGTGTGTGTGTGTGTGTGTGTGTGTTCATGCATACTTGCCAAAGCCTTCACTGGTATGTGTTAATATGGCAGACAGATTTTGAAAACCATTACCATTGGTGTTTGATCAGAATATTGCAGAAAACTGGAGAATATTTGAGGAAGAGTACGATATTTTTATACAAGCAACTTATTCTGACAAAGATGCATAGATCAGGGCATTCATTTTGCTAAACCTAGCTGGGTCAGAGGACATTGAAGGAGAGCATTCATTTTTGTATGCACCAGCAGTATATGAGGGAGAATGTGAAAACTGTCATACTGTTGTACAGGGTGAATCAAGGGAAGACCCAGACTGTTTGAAGCACAAGTTCAGGGAAATGTGTAACCCCCAGACAAATATTACATAAGAAAAGCATTTGTTTTACACAAGAGATCAAAAAACCAGAAAAAACTTTTGCAGTTTATATAACTGTCCTGAGAAACAAAGCTAAAATGTGTCACTTTGCTGACTTAAAAGATGAGTTGATAAACAAAAGGCTTGTGTGTGGTATTAATAGTGCTGCAATGAGAAAGATTTTGGTTCATGACAGTGATTTAACACTGAGAAAAGCTACTGAGATTTGACAAATCCATGAAGTTACAGAAAGACACACAAGTATGCTTGCAAGTGATAAGAGCATGGTTTCAGCAGGCTCCAGAGCAAATGTAGACAGCAGGCAACATGTGGCTAGCAAAAGCAGGCCTAAGCACATGGCGGCTACAGTCCCTGTGTGTTTTCATGGGAGGCCCCGTAGTTTTCCAGCAAGTTCTAAGGAAAGGACACTCTCAGTGCAGTACAAGGGTGAGTTAGCAAAACCCAAATCCAGCTTTATTGTTAACTGTTGCAATTGTGGTGCCAATCATGAATCTAATAGAGAAAAATGCTTAGCACTTGGTCAGAAATGCCACAAGTGTAAGAAATGGAATCATTTTCAGAAGTTTTGCAAATCAAGTAAACCTCACACAGTTATAAAGGAAGGTCACTCAAAAAAGCAAGCTGATCATATAGAGCTGAAATTCTACATATATGGTGTATCAGTAATGGGTGAAAAGACTGATTCAGTAAATTTGTTGGTAAAGAATGAAGTGATGTTATGTGATCCTATCTCGCCTACATTCTGAATGATGGGTTCGGAGCCGATCCCTCGGCTCCGACTCGGCACGCTTATGCCAAAGAGCGAAGTCTCTTATTGGCTGAGCTTACTATATCCCAGGATGCACCACTACCAGTCCCCAGATCTCGCTTTGCGCTTCCTGCGAAGACGTGGTCTCGAGCTGGCTGGGCTGAGTAGTTTTATTAACTAACTTTTCTGTCAGTTTTTTGCTGTTTTTGCTCACAAAAGCTGTTTTAACGGCTATCGCTAACTTTGTGTACGATTTGGATTGTTAAATTGTTGTGTGTGATTGGGTTCAGTTTGTTTCGGCCCCCTCCATCCAGGGCCTTCCGGACTGTCAACCTTAATACTTTACAGGGTCTCTAGTAATTATATAATTGGTTAGAGTTACCTGTTCTTTTTTACAGGAAGTGTTTGCATTAGTTATTACTGTAAGCTTAGATTTATCAGCAGTAAAAATTTAGTGTACTTTCCTGTCAGAGTGACTAGAATTGTGTATCATCATGTCTCAAACCCCTAGGCCTTCGGGCTTTAAAAAATGTTCAAAATGTGGGTTTAAAATGTCTATCACAGACGATCATTCGCTCTGTGTATATTGTCTCGGGGCAAAGCACTTGCAGGAGTCATGCAGTGTATGTCACGCTTTTTCCTCAAGGGTCCTCCAGGAGAGGAAAAATAAATTGATTCTTAAGGGTTAGTTAAACCTTCCTTTGAAGAAGCCTTGGCATCCTCTCCTGCTCCAACCAAAGAAAGGGCTTGGTTCCGACCAGTCCGTCGGACCCGACTGCCAAGAAACTTAGGCAGGCCACTCCTGCGGCGCCACAGACTTGGAGCCGAGGTTGAACGGTCTGCCTCGATGCCACCAGTATCGACTCCTCTGGCCGAGCCGATGGCTGGGGCATCGAGGCGGGTCACCTTCGGCTCCACTGCTCGGAGCCGACAAGGGTCGCCCGCTCAGACACTTCCTCCTCGGCCGAAGTCTACCTCGGCACCGATGGAATCTGCTGTGAGTATTCCCGGCGCCGATACTCATCGAGTCGCCTCGGAGCCGGTCCCCTAGCCCTTTGGGGCCGATGGAGAGACCTTCGAACCCGTTCTATTTCCTCTCGGTCTTCGAGGATGTCGGATTCTGATATAGACAGGGTGCTCCAAAGACTGTTCCAGTCCCCAGTCTTCCAAAATTTGTTTCGGTTCCGACCCAGCTGGTTTCGGAGCCGATGACCTTGCACCCGTTGCCATTCCTCCTCCGACCGCTTGGCTCCGTGAGCAGGTGCTGTTGGAGCCGGTGGAGATCTCAGGGTCGGCTCCGACCCTTACTCCAACCCGGCCGGGTCCGAGTTTATCTGCGGACTTCTTCAGCTGGACCCGGGGTGATGTTTGGGACCTATGCTTCGGTTCCGAGCCTCCCTCGGTGCGGCTGCGGGACTTCCGTCGGCTATCACGGCTCGAGTCCGGACACTCCCAGGATTCTGGGGTCCGGCTTTCAGGGCCATGAGGAGTGCCTTGGCCAAGTCCTCTTGCCATCTCTCCGGTTTTACCAGCACCTTCCTGGGCGTGGAGACTGGGTCTTTGGCAGTTCCCCTGTCCGTAGCCAGCGGAGCCCGAGGCCTGAGGTTACCCCAGTGTGGGTTCCCTCCTCCTGAGGGTTCTTCGAGTTGTCTTCAGAGGAACCCCAAGGAAGAGATCGTGCAAGAGGAAGCACGTGGACTCCCCGAGTCTATTACATCGGACACTGATATGGATGATGCGGAGGGGTCCCAGTTGTCCTCGGATGATGTCTCATTTGCAGACATCTTAGAGATCCTCAAACAACGAGGCTGGATATCCAAACCCCCCTCTGCTGACGAATCAGTGCTCCTCAAGGCCTTTGGGGCTCAGCCCTCCGCCTCCTGGGTGTCTCCGCCCTTCGACGAGCTTCTGGATTTAGTTTGTCGAAGGGGGTGGGGACATCCAGATACCGTGGAACCAGTCCCTTCTGGTCCGAATAAATTTTTATCTGCTCCCCGAGAAGGAGTTCCTTACTAAAGGCGTGGCTGTAGATGCCATGGTGGTGGCATCTGCTACACAACAGGACGTGGCAGAGGCTTCAACGTCCATCCATCCTCCTAATAAGGAGTCTAGGAGTATGGATAGGTGCGGAAGCGCACCCTGACTTCAGCGGCCTTTACCTTAAGGTCTCTGAATTATTTGGCACATTTTACCAGGCTTCAGAGGGATCTGGTCAAGGAGTTGTCAGATTCCCTCTCGGTAACCTACCTGAGCAGCTAGCCCAGTCCGTTAGCTCTCAGTTGGCTATCCTTCGTCAATTGCTAACTCGTCCATGAGGCTCATTTCCTATGCGGCAAGGGGGGTAGAGCGGCAGGCACAGGCGTGGCTCTCGTGAGACAAGCCTGGCTCCGCTTGTGTCAGTTCATGGAGGCCTTCAAGTCTTCCTTCGCCGACGCTCCCTTTGATGGGTCCTCATTGTTTGGACCCAAGGTGAAAGACACCCTTACCGCTGTGAGCAAGAGGGAAAACGTTATCTGCCGAGGGGCCCGTTATTCCACTCCCTTTCGGCCTTACCCCAAGGCCAAAGGAGGGGAAAATGTGGTTCGAAAATCTGCAAGTTTTTCTCCCAACAGCAGGAAGATTCCCGTCCAGAGGCAGAGGGCGGGAAATTTTTCAGGAGACGCCGTCCCAGAGGCGGCAGAGGGCCCAGCAATTCTGGAGACCGCGAGTCCTTTCGTGGCTCTTCAGCCTCCCACGACATGAGGGATTGCCCGGCTGTGCTGCTCGGAGCCAGTCGGGTGTCGCTTGCCAAGCACCTAAAAGCCTGGGAGTCAATCACTCAGGACAGATGGGTGCTTCGGATAATGCCGGAGGTTACACCATCCCATTCAAATACTCACCCTCCGTCCAAGAGAATCCCAGACCCACCACCCAGTCAAAGGGAAATAGCAGCCGCAGAAGCTTTAAAGCTGCTAGAAAAGGAGTCATCCAACCGGTCCCCACAGACCAGATCGGATCAGGAAATTACTCCAGGTTCTTTTTAGTGCCAAAAAAGACAGGGGACCTGAGACCAATATTGGATCTCAGCAGACTGAACCAATCCATCACGAAATCCAAATTCGAATGGTCACGTTGCAATCCATTCTCCGTTGTTGGAGAAGGATGTTTGGATGTGCTCCATAGACCTCAAGGACGCCTATTATCACATACCGATACATCAGGCGTCCAGAAGGTATCTGCGCTTCAGCCTGGGAGTCAGTCATTACCAATTTTGTGCTCTGCCCTTTGGTCTCACCACAGCCCCCAGGGTGTTCACCAAGTGTTTGGCAGTAGTGACGGCTCACCTGAGGAGTCTTGGATTCCAAGTGTTTCCCTATCTCGACGACTGGCTCCTGACTGCCACCACCAGGCATCTACTAATGGACAATCTCAAAGCCACCATCTCCCTGGGTGTTTCCCTAGGGATTACATTCAATTGGTCAAAGTCTGTCTTGCTGCCCTCTCAGCGCATAAAGTTCATAGGAGCAGAGATAGACTCAAGATTGATGCGCGTCTTTCTTCCTGCCGAAAGGATCCGAACTTTACAGGGCCAAGTACAAGCTCTGATCTCGAGATCCAAAGCCCCAGCCAGGATGGTCCTACAGGTTCTAGGCTCAATGTCTGCCACGGTTCTTTTAGTTCCTCTAGCAAGGTTACACATGAGGATTCTTCAGTGGCTCTTGTCAACTCAATGGTCCTTTCAGGATCTTCCCTCAATCATCACATCATGATTACGGAAATATGCAAAGGGACCTTCGCTGGTGGCTTCAAACATCCAACTTGGATCAGGGAAAACCCTTTGTTCTCCCTCCAGTGGTTACCCTGACGACAGATGCCTCCCAGATAGGGTGGGGGGCATTGTCTGGGCAGGCTAGTTCAGGGCTCCTGGCTTAAGCTCTTCTCCACATCAACGTGTTGGAGATGAGGGCTGTACTTCTATCCCTACAGGCCTTACACAAGTTTCTTCCTCAGGGCATCATCGCCATCCACACAGACAACATGTCGGTGGTTTGGTATCTAAACAAACAAGGAGGGACCAGATCGTATCCCCTTTGCAGAGAGGCCATGAGAGTGTGGGAATGGGCTGTAGCTACCAACCGCTTCTTGGTAGCGACCCACATCCCGCGCAAGTCAAATGTATTGGCGGACAAATTAAGCAGGACAATTCTCTCTCCTCACGAATGGTCTCTAAACCGCACAGTAGCAGCCCAGGTTTTCAAGAGATGGGGGACGCCGTGCTGCGACCTATTTGCAACTCCACAAAACACCAAGTGCCAAAGGTTCTTCTCCTTGATTCCACATCAGGAAGTACCAGCCAGGGATGCTCTAGCACAACCTTGGCCGACAGGGCTACTTTATGCCTTTCCTCCAATTCCACTCCTTCCCAAAGTTATTCAAAAAGCTTCTCAACTAGGGTCTTCAATGATTCTGATTGCCCCATACTGGCCTCGTCAGATATGGTTTCCTTACCTGAAAAAGCATGCAGTGGACGATCCGTGGACCTTAGACCTGATCCCGGATTTGCTAATCCATCATTCGGGACATTGGCATCAGTCCCTTCAATCTCTGAAATTGACAGCTTGGCTCCTCCACTTCCAACCTTAGTTAGAAGTCACACACTAGACCCGGAAGTTGTTCACATTTTATCTTCGGCCCACAAACCCACCACTAACAAATTGTACCTCAGTAAGTGGAAGAGGTTTGCTATCTGGAGCTCAACTCAAGGGCTTAGACCCTATCACTGCTCCTGTCCCAGAGGTTTTGAAATTCTTAACATCCCTGTTTAATCAGGGATCTTCTGTCTCAACTATTAAAGTTCAACTAGCTGCTATCTCTAAATTCCATGAATCCACGGATCCTCCTTTGATGAGCAGCAGACTATGCAAAACATTCATTAAAGGTGCGAGTCTGTTAAGACCACCAGTTTTTCATCCTGCACCTCCGTGGGATCTTGATTTGGTGCTTCGTGCATTAACATCTCCCCCTTTTGAACCGGCTGCTACATGCGAATTAAAATATCTGTCTTGGAAAACGGCATTCTTAGTGGCTATTACTTCTGCAAGAAGAGTCTCAGAGCTTCAAGCCCTGTCTATTAAACCACTGTACTTGATTTTCCACAAAGATAGAGTATCACTTAGGCCTAATCCATCCTTTGTCCCAAAGGTCTGCTCTAGTTTCTGTCTTCAACAATCTCTAGAACTACCAGTTTTCTTTCCAAAATTCTCTAATGAAGCAGAATACACTCTCCATAAATTGGATGTTCACAGGCAATTACGCTTCTATTTAGACAGGACTCAGCAACCGTAAGTCAGACCAGTTGTTTGTGTCCTTCTCAGATAATAAATTGGGCCAAACCATCACAAAGCTACAATCTCAAAATGGATCAGAGATTGCATAACTCAGGCCTATTCTTCTTGAATAAACATCTTACATCATCTATCAAAGCTCATTCTACCAGAGCTATGGCTACTTCTATAGCCTTTCATTCCAAGCTCGCTATATCGGAAATTTGTGCTGCGGCTACTTGGTCCAACCCGCACACTTTCATTTCCCACTACAAATTGGATGTGGCATCTAAAGGACGAGCATCATTTGGTTCCACGGTACTCAGGAGTGTTTTCCAGTGAGCCACCCAGGATTCAGGTGCTAGGGGCGCTGTCCCATCATTCAGAATGTAGGCGAGATAGGATCACATAACATCTTTTAGTTATGTACTCACCATAACTTCAGATGTTTGGGATCCATCTCATTCCTGATACCCACCCTCCTTCCCCTGCCTTGCAGATCAGAAGAGATTGAACGGTTTTGAGCTCCACTGTTTTATCTTGTTTCATCTGACGATGTTATATAAGCAGGGTATGCATGTGTGCATGTATGCGGACAAACTAGATCTGGGGGACTGGTAGTGGTGCATCCTGGGATATAGTAAGCTCAGCCAATAAGAGACTTCGCTCTTTGGCATAAGCGTGCCGAGTCGGAGCCGAGGGATCGGCTCCGAACCCATCATTCAGAATGTAGGCGAGATGGATCCCAAACATCTGAAGTTATGGTGAGTACATAACTAAAAGTTTTTTACTGTCCAGATCAATGGTAAAACCACTGAGCTTAAAGTGGACGCTGGCTCCTCAAAGTGTAAGGTTATGTCAGCAGACACATTTTTTAAAGTGGGAACTAATGAACAACTTAATGTGGCTAGTTGTGTGAAACTTGTTGCTTATGGAGGTGAAGAAATTCAAACCGAAGGCTCAGTAGTGCTTTCATGTTATCTGTCTAGGAACTATTACAGCTTATTTTATGTAGTCTGAAGACCTATGTAGTCATTACGGTGTCTCAGAAACAGTTTGAGAATAAATTTACTTTCTTTTAGCAAAGAAGTTCATCATATAAGCACATATCATAGTTCCAATTTTGCTGAAGTTATTTTCTCACAGTATGCTGATGTTTTCAATTACAAATTGGGCCAACCTCCAGTTGGGTATTCTATGAAGTCAGACCCAGAGGTCTGTCCAGAGGTCAGACCAGCAAAAAAAGTTCCGACAGCTATGTAGAATAAAGTTAAAGTTCAGCTGGATAAAATGGTGCAGCATGGTGTAATTTGTCCAGTTACAGAGCCAGTTGAATGAGTGTTGTCCATGGTAGCAGCCCACAAAAAGGCTCAGATGAAATCAGAACATGTATTGACACAAGAGATTTGAACAAAGCTTTAGAGAGACCACATCATCCAATGCATACAGTCAAGGAAGTTGCAGCCCTAATACCAATTGCCACTCTTTTTTTCTGTCTTGGATGCAAAAAGTTTATTTTGGCAAGTGATGCTTGATCGTAAATCCTCATTACTGAATACTTTCAGTACCTATTTGGGAGATATAGATTCCTCAGGATGCCATTTGGAATAAATTCTGCAAGTGAAGTTTTTCAGCATGCAGTGGAGCAAATTTTTTTCAGGTTATCCTTGTGCCATAATAGTAGATGATTTATTGGCTGGAGGCAATGGTGAAGCAGAGCATGACAGAAACCTTAAGAAAGTTCTAGACAGAGCACATAAAGTAAACTTAAAGCTCAATCCTCTGAAGTGTAAATTCAGACTACCAAAGTTACATATATAGGTCATTTATTTACTAGCCCTGGCTTGCAACCACACCCGTTCAAGTAAGCAGCTATTCTTGAGATGCAGCACCAGATAATGTTCAGGCTCTACTGCATTTTTTTGGTATGGTCAACTATTTAGGCAAGTTTATACCAGACTTCAGTGAGTTAACAGCACCTTTGAGAGAGCTGATGAGCAAAAATGTTATATCTTCTTGGTTGGAACAACACCAGAAGGCATTTGAAGACCTTAAGCAGAAAATTGCCACCCCACCTACATTAAGATACTATGATGTCAATAAACAAGTAACTCTTTCCTGTGGTGCTTCAAAATTTGGTCTTGGCACAGTTATTCTTCAAGAAGATAGTCCAGTAGCCTATATATCTAGAACACTTACCCAAACTGAAATGCAGTATGCTCAAATTGAGAAAAATATTTGGCAATAGTATTTGCATGTTCAAAGTTTCATGATTATATGTATGGTTGAACTATTCAGATTGAAACTGATCACCAACCTCTAGTTACTATTCTAAAGAAGCCTATGCATTCAGCTCCAGGGAGATTACAAAGAATTATGATAAAACTGCAAAAGTACAACTTCAAAATGGTCTATACAAAAGGCAAACTTCTTTATCTGGCTGATACATTTTCCAGATCACCCAGAAATACAACGGAATAGCTTCATGCAGAGAATTTTGACTTTGACATCATTTAAATGTGTAATTTTTCTACCACGAGACTTGATGAGCTGAGAGATCATACAAAGACTGATCCAGTTTTGCAAAAGCTCAACCACTACATTATTGTTGGATGGCCATCAAAGCAATCTAGTGTACCACCTGAAGTGCAAATTTATTTTCCTTTCAGAGATGAAATGTTGATGGAAGATGGTGTTATTTTCAAAGGTCCAAGAATTGTTGTTCCTGTTTCCTTACAATATGAATATATCCAGATTTTGCATCATGGTCACCCAGGTTCTGAATCTGCCAAAATAAGGGCAAGAGAACTAGTATTTTGGCCTGCTCTAGTAAAAGACATTGATAAAGTACTTTCTTCTTGTTCAGTATGCAATAGTACTAAACTACCTTTGCAAAAAGAACCACTTCAGCTAAGTCAAGTTTCTGAAGTACCTTGGTCAACAGTAGCCACTGATATATTTGAATGGAGCAATCAGTATTACTTAGTATTGGTAGACTCTTATTTGAAATGGTTTGAGATTGATTTACTACCTAATCTGTCCACTGCTGTTATCACCAAGTTGAAGTGTCATTTCTCAGTCCATGATAGTCCACACAAAGTTATTTCTGATACTGGTACTCAATTTACTAGTCAGTTTCTTCAGAAATTTGCAAAAGAAAGGGACTTTGTACATGTTACTAGTAGTCCAGAATATCCACATCAAATGAACTAGCTGAACGTGCAGTACAGAGTGCAAAGCAATTACTTGAGAGGTTAAAGCATGATTATATCTATGTCTTTTTGAATTTACTTAATCTTAGAAACAGACCCCGTGACGATATACTTGGCTCACCTGCTCAGAGACTTCTATCCAGGCAAACTAGAACAACACTGCCTATTAGTTCCAGTTTGTTGAGGCCAAAAGGTAAGAACAACAGAACAATTAGAGCCCAACTATTCAGAAAGTGTTCTTTCCAGAATTCCAGCTATGATAAATCAAGCAGATTTCTTCGTTCATTGAAAGAAGGAGAGACAGTGAGGATACAAATGGCAAAAGGTTTCGACCAGATTGGTCAAGTAACAGGTATATGTACCGAGCCGAGATCCTATTTTGTAGAATCTGAGGGTGTGGTGTACAGGAGAAATCGCAGACATCTTCTTGTACCAGAATTGATATTGCAGCATTGTTCCTATGATACAGATTCTAGGTCTCAGAGCAATCCAGACAATGTTCCTGTTGCAGAGCGTGTCTTAACTTCTACTTCCATTCCTGATGATGTTCCTGATGTTCCTAAGGTTGAACATTCAGCAGAGCGAGTCCCATTTGCTAGACCTAATTCTAATTTCTATGTCACATGATTTGGTTGTATTTCCAGACCTAGTGTAAAATACATAGCAATCTGGACACAATTGTCTATATGTATTTAGTTCTGTATAATTGCATGACAAAGAATTATTTGTATTGATTGTATGTCAATTAATGTTGTCAATATTGCATGACTGATTTCTCAAAGAGGGAGTATGTAGAATAGTGTGTGTGTGTTGTACCTTTAAGAAGCATTTGAAGTTCGACACGTGCATATATATATAGCAAGCATGTGCTAGCTTCAGTGCCATTTTGAGAGTACAGCCAGAGAGTGAGCATGTATGAATGCAATAGTTCATTTGTTTATACATTTATCTAAGTTAGAGTTATTAAGCCTCAATCCTGATGTGTTTGTACATAATAAAGCTGCTTGAACAGAACCCACAAAAACTCATCTATTTTATCCTGACTAGATGAGTGACAGTAGTTGGCTAGCTCTGTGGGTATTGGCATACTTCATATTATTACTTCATCCTTGTAGAGTAGTGGGCGTTGGTGGGTGGCTAGCTCTATGGGTATCAGTATACTCATTACTTCATCCTTGCATAGTAGTGGGTGTTGGTGGGTGGCTAGCTGTATAGGTGTTGGCATATTCCAGATTATTACTTCATCCCTGTCAGTTTGTTTTATTCCAAATACTAGGAATGTGAAAATATCATGTGGTATGACAGTGCACATGTTAACCCATCAACCTTTGCTGAATGTTAGCATGATGCTGTTATTGAAGCCGCTTTGCTGAAGATGTGGTGCCAATGTTTTTATTTCAAAGCATTTTTGTTGATAAACTGCAGGAGATTGTTGACTGCCTGAAAGGGTACATATACTATGCATGCATGCATGCATTTTTAATTAACTGCTCCACTTGTCCTGTTTTGCTGTATTCTGTTTGGCTCTCTCTGCTGCTCACCCCTTCTCCGCCGTTTAGCACAATCTGACCCTTGTTAATAAATCTCCTCTTCATCCTGTGGTTAGTTGTGGGTCTGTTCTTCCTCTCTGCATCTTATTTCAGGTGACCTCCACCTCTGTGTGCACTACCTGCAGCCTCAGTTTGCTGGGAAAAGGAAGGAAAGAAACACCCTTTCTATAGTTTTGCATGCAGAAGCTCTGTTAAAATGTTGCTAGGTATGGCTCTTGTATGTAAATATACTGGAACCTGTTTTCTGACCTGCCTCAGACTATGACAACCACTTTATTTTTAGCACAGTTATCGCAGCAGCTAATTTTAGGGCTTTGCCATATAGTTTGATGGCTTACTTGTTTTTGGGTCATCCCTCTGCAATGCTACTGCTGGACGCTATTAAATCTCACCCAAGATTCAAGAAATATCATACTGTCACTGTTATTCCACTTCCTTTTATAAACTTAACCTTCCACAGCTGTGCCATATTCTGCAAATGCATATAATAGCATTCTATTTAGGCATAATAATAATTGCTTCTGTGACAAAAGGAGGTACTGCCAGCACAGTTAGCTAGAATTTTGTAAATAATCATGTTGTTTGTCTTTCGGCTTTTCCCATTTAGGGGTCGCCACAGCAGAACTCCGGTCCACTAATTATTGGCAGTAGAGTTTCATGAATGCCGAGGTACCAGCTCGACGTCCATCCTTCAACGAAGGCACGCCCATTTATGCATGTCTTTCAAACGCCACCCAACTGTGGGGAGAGCATGCAAACTCCACACAGAAGGCACTCCCCGCACTCCAGCCGAGAATCGAACGGGAGAACCTCTTGCTGTGAGGCACCAACACTACCGCTGCATGGTTGATTTGTGAATATCAACATGATTCATATGTTTGTGTGACAAATGTATTAGAACTGTATGTCATATAAGATGGTTTGTATAGACATTTGTGCTGAAGATATATTTTGTAGAGTACTCAGCTTAGAGATGTGTCCACAGTATACCCTACTGGAATAAAACAGAAAATTACACAAACTATTGTAACTGTGTGGTTGCATATATTTTAACAGTGGAAACTGGAACATAGAAGGTTAACTTGCAAAACTTCAGAAAAATAGTTGAAATTAAATTACTTTATAACTGCGTCATAAAATATGGTTTCAATGCAGCAAGGAGACAGGATTTCTAAATCTAGGGAGCTTTCTGCATTGCCTTGTAAGTGTTTTATTGCTTTATGTCTTCCAGCAGCTGCAAAGATTGAGGGCTATGTATTTTCACAGGTAGATAGATGTTAAATGCTGGACATTTCTAGCAATGGGGTTAAGCTTGGGAACTAAAGTCAGATGGCAAGAAGTGATGTCATCCTGCAAGCTAACCCAGCAGTAATATGTGAGCAGTTAATTTAAGAACTCTTTGAGGGAGACAGAGCATTCTTTGTTTTATCTTTGTTTATCTTTGACCTGACAAGAAGACCCATTTACTACACTTGCCTTGCTCTGTAAGTAAGTTAACTAGGGTATAGTAATTCTCTTAAATTCAGTCAGGAATATAGTGAAGTGCAGCTTAGATGTTTTCTGTATTTAATTGAAAATGTCCTGAAATGTTGTTTTAAGTATTTCGTGTTGTTCTGAACTCTGATGCAACTGTGATTATTTACTGAGTATTTTCTTGTTCTTTTATTATTTATTATTAAATATATTTAAATCTATCATTGTGGCCGGTACTTAAGTTCTGAAAGTACTTGCATATTTATTTGGTGACACTGTGGTCCACTCCTAATAGCCTTGCTGTTAGTCAAACTATCATTTGTGTTAATATTAGTATTACACAGTAAGATTGGACACCCTTTGTTAAGGGCCTTAAAGTAGCTGATAAAGTGTGACTGGTGGAAGTAATAATAGCACCTTATAGTCTGAGCAGAAGGGGACATAGCTATTAAACCTGTACCAGCCTTTCCCAGGTGTGTGTGTGTGTGTGTGTATAAATCAAATCTCAAAGTGTGTGTGTGTCATCTACTTGGGCAGGGACATGAAGCACTGGTTGGACAGAGAGAGTGCTGGAGGCCTTGGTCACTCAGCTGAGATCTCAACTCTATAGCTGTGACAGTGGGGGAGTGTTATTGGGGATAATGAGAAGGAGTGAGAGAAACCAGCCCCAGACTGACTGTGGTCTCTGTGTGCTCTTAAGGGAAATTGCACTTGATGCAGAGAGCTGCATCTAGAAATACTGTGTGTGTACCGGTCATCTTCCCAGTGTGTATGTCCCCCACTGTTGCCAGTGGTGAGGATTGAGGCTCCTTTATTACTGGACCAGTGGTGGGGCATCACAGCTTCATGGAGTTTTTAAGTGTTGTCCATGCCATGTAGAAAATGGCTGTCTGTAGAATTTAACCTTCCAGCTGCACACATTTAACCATAGAACAGGGTCTCAAAATCCCTCTCCCCTTCTTTTCTTGTTTTACCTGTTTCAAATGTAGTTCTGGCTTAGCAGAGGGTAGAAGATGCTTACTTACCTATTTAATGATAAATGCTGAGAGCAATCTGATCAGTGCATTTGTGAGCTGATGTGACTCATAATAGCTTGGGAGTGGCCCATTTTGCTCAAGACCCACCACCATTCCTCAGCCACCCTATTAGTACCTTTATATTCCCCTATACATGCTCGCTTGTTCATTCTCCTCCCCACAAACTTAAAAAAACAGCATACACAGTCTCTTCCACAGTCCTGCAATGGCTATACCTAAACAAATGCAGCTTCCTAATAAACTTTCCAACTAATCAATGATCCCTGTACCTTTCCTCTTTCTTTATTATCAATCCATACTGTTGCTGAACTCTCATAACATCTATATTTTTTCATAACACATAGTAACGACTACTCCAACCCAAAGAATCAAGCTAGTCCCACACTCCTCTCAAGTACCACACAATCTATCACCATATTAACCCCCAAATTAAGTATGGGGGTATACATCTCCTCTCAAATTAAGCACGGGGCATGATTCTCATCTTCTTCCTTATATCACTTGCTTTTCTAATTGTACCCCTCCCCTGCACAAAAAAAAATCTAACCCCCAAGACACACTCCAGACTTGCTCAAATAAAGCTGTTTCACACCCCCACTATCATAACTCATAAACACCTATGTAGTGTGGTATGTCACACTTCTAGCAGCCTATACATATATTGCATTGTGTAGCATTTTGTGAAAAATAAACTTAAAAAAACAAAAAATGTAAATATTTTGTGAACAATAAAATCTGTTAAAACTGTACAGATTGCAATATTGTATTCTTTCCAGTGATAATAGTGCATTCATAGTATTTTCCATAAATAATGTAATGTATTATAATGCACACAAATCCCAGATTATATTTTTTTAAACTTTCACAACCACATTTTCATATCTTGAAAGCTTTACAACCTACACATATACAGTTATAACTTTTTTGTTAGGCAGACTTAAGCTTTCACATGACAAGAAATTCCTCTGTAAGTGCACATTTATTGAGATATTTACAAAAATGTGAAAACATGCATTTAATGGTATAATTAGTACTACAAATTTAAAATGTAAAAGTTTAATTAAATAATCCTCTGAACTGATATATTGTATCCAGCGCTGGTTACTATGTACTGCTTGATATTCACTAATCATGTTTTGCTTGTTTCTTCCTGATTGATGTATGTATGTAACCTTTATCTTCCTGATTGATGTATGAATGTAAATTGGAGGTTTTCTCCCCAGGCCTTCACTGAAAATGGACCTGTGTCCACTTGGACTTTCCTGGCAAACAAATGTAAAATAAATAAATAGATAAATAAATAAGTAAGTAAAATAAATAAAATAAATTAAGAGCAAACAACTAGCAATACTTTCAAGTACAGTATGACATAAGCAAGCATTTTCAATGAATTTTCCTGTCTCCCCACATTGGTGTTTCACAAAATATACATCAGTAAAATGTAGGTCTCTCACTTATGAAAATATGAACATGAATTTGAAAATATGAATACATTTGAAAAAAATATTAATTTCTCCACTGCAGGAAATCCTAGACTAATAATCTTAGTGCAATTTTGTTAAAAACTCCTTGCCCTTTCTGGAAATAGCCATTATTAGTTAATAAGTCACTTAGTTAAAGAAACCAGAACCCAAAAACGTTCTGGATGTCATAAGGAGGTGTGGGTATGAACTGGAAGTATACAAAAAAAAAGCATTACAGGCAAACAGTGTGTGGGTATGGACTGGAAGTATACAAAAAAAAGCATTACAGGCAAACAGTGTGTGGGTATGAACTAGAAGTATACAAAAAAGCATTACAGGCAAACACTGCACATCTTGTTGCGGGTTGTGATATAATAATAGACGAAGGACTGTATACGGAAAGGCATAATAATGTGGCAGGACTTACACTGGGGATTGTGCAAACATTATAATACTGAAGTAGCTGAAAAACATTGGAAACATAAGCCACAAAGAATCATAGAAAATGATGAAGTTTATATTACACGGGATCACCCAATACCAACAGTTCAAAAACTAGATGTGAGAAAACCAGATATAGTGGTCAATGAAAAGAAGACAAAAGTAGCACTGACCATTGAAATCGCTACACACAGTGGCTACAGTACCTTACGCACAGGGAGACACAAAGTCATTAAATACCAAGATTGGCAGGCAGAAACAAGGGCAATGTGGAAGAAGGATGGCCAGACATTTCCAATAGTAATAGGAGCAACGGGGCTTATGAATTTACAATCATACTTGGATATGTTACCAATACATGTAACTCCAAATGAATTGTATGAGGAGTCTATATTGGGCACATTATGGGTGCTGCAAAGAGCACTTCTGGCTAGCATCAAGGAATGAAACAATACTAATTTTGCAAGATCATCCACTGGTAAGGTGAATAAAAGAGACAACAATGTTAATTCAATGGTTTTATTAAGTGCTTTCATCCATTGTAGGACTTCATCTGAATAAAACCTTAATGACAAAATAATGCTTATATAAAACATATAAACCAATCAACAACTGCTTCCAGTTATTATATCAGTAGTAATAAAAATTGATGTTAATTAATATAAAATGCAAGTATCACAAAAAATATTGAAAACATTTATAAAAAACATTTAATACAAATTGTATCATTCAACCCAGGAAACTTGTCAGCCTGCATTTTCAGCTGCCACAAAGTTTCTTTCTTTAGTAGCTGCTTTTTAAAACATCTTCCTCTATATTCAACAGGCAAATGTTCCAAAACAGAAAAATAAATGTTCAAAGCAGCCACAAGTTTAAGTATGCATAAACAGAACACTACTAGTATCCCTAACTTTGATTGGATATAAATGTCTCCTAATTCTTTTAGATTTCTTGTAGTCAAAGAAATGTAAAAAGCAACAGATAGCAATATAAATTAAACCCATAGAGCTGCAATCATAATGCACATTAATTTTAATACTACATTCCATATCTGCTAAATTAATACATGGACCTTCCAAAATGAAACTGCAGGCATTACAAAAACCATGCTTGAACATCCCACTGCTTTTATTGGTATGTACCAAACCCTCCTTGGTGCTATCATTCTCATGATATTATTTAACAAACTTAGAGTTCTTACAAACAAACCTTGGGGAAAGGCCAATAGCCCTATTTACTTCAAGGTTCCCATTAAAAATCTTCCAATTGTGGTGGATAATACTTCTAATATTACTGTAGTCAACCATCATTTGTAAAATAAAACTGCTACTGTGTTTAGTACTTGTGCTAAGTTCAACTTGCTTTCTTGATCATATTAATTCTGAGTTTTAAGGACACATTGACAAAGGTCCTCAGACTTACAAATGTCTCTTTGCATGCACTGTGTTTTAGCAGCCAGTCAGTAGCAGTTTATCATGGCATAAAATTATGTATTTTTATTTTTACCTGTTTCTTGCCGCGAGCAAATTATTATGTGTAGTAAAATCTGAAATTATTCAGTAAGCCTTTGTGTACACACAGTTTGTCTTTTTTTTGTCACATGAAAAGGTTATTGGTTAGCGTTGCTCATCTTAAAAGGTTTCCTTGCACGAGGCTGATGGTCATCTGGTTTTATTGCAACTGACCAAACACAATGGGCTGTAATCATATTTGACTGTAGTGCTATTACTGATTCATAAATACTAAAAAATGACTGTTTATGTGAGAATACCGCAAGCTATTTTTTGGATGTTTCATCCTTCCCCTTTATTGTGTGACAATGGGAGTAGAATATGCAAGTTCAGGATTGAGTGTGTGCGTGTGGAGGTGGGGTGGGGGGTCTGGTCTCTGCAAAACTGCTTATGATCTCTGCAGAGAGGTGTTTAGAAGCAGTGTTTTTGTTTATTTTGGAAAAAGGCCACATCACAGTTGTTCATAGTGGAAACTCTTTAAGCTGTGAACTTGCATTGATTTTTTTTTTTAAATACAGTCATTGGTTGTGCAGTGCTTTGGTGATAGTAGAGTTTTTGGAAATGTGAGGGGATGTAAGAGTATACTGGATTCACTGTAGGTGGTGTCCTTTCTCTGAGCCTTTCAATAATACCTACTTTTTATTGGAGTTTTATGTGGTGAACATTATGCCATGGTATATTTTAGGATTTGCCATGGCTGAAATGAGGATGGTGCTAATTTACATCTCTTCTTTTATTAGATTAGCAAAATATTTACATAAGGTATAATACCATATTAAAAAAATGTGGTTTGTTTGATGTGTAGTGGCAACTTATGTCATAGGCTGTGAATATGTCGAGTTAGAAATTCCAGTGAGGCTTGTATATGTTTTGGAGTAGATATAGGTCTCTAGTGGGGTGTTTGTAAAGACACTGGTTTTGCAAAGAAGCAGGAGGTTAAACAGGCTTGAAAAGCTAGACACAGATCATGCTAGAGCAGCCAGTACACTACTGAGTATAAGGAGTCATGCTAACCTTTCAAGTTAATTGAAGGCTTGAAGACACTTAATTTTCTTGGCTATAAATCTTTGAGGCCTTTCCTCATTTTGAGTGATGTACTTGGATATGTACATACCTAAGGGGGCATTGTATTCATTGATGGGTCTAATAAGGGAAGAAGACAAGATAAGATGACTTCTGTGCTGGAAGTCACTCTTTGAAACTCCAAAGTGTTTGTTTCTAATTGGTTAGAGGGCTAATTTATGTGTTTTAGACTTTCTGTGCCTGTGACTGCATTTGTGCAATGTTATTCATCATACAGCAGCAGTTAGCAGTGCCCTGTATAGGGACAGGTGTTTGGAACTGAATCTTCCCTTTAATACTACCTTTGAATTTTCGGGTCTATATTAGAACATCGAAGTTTCAAAACTTCGAATCTTCTAATATCAACCCCTATTCAGCGAAAGCTGAAAATATCGTAGCAACAGAAAATCAAATTTTTTCCTAGGGAAAGAATTTGGTTGTCCATTTCTGTTGCTTCAGTATTTTCAGCGCTGTGGTGGAACGTTACGGGTCGGGTTCAGGTAAGTGTGCGATTGATTGCGGGTGAGGTATGTGTGCGATTGTGTGGACATGAGGGTTAGGGCGGGTTAGGTGAGTTAAGGTAAGTGTGTGATTGTGTAGACATGAGGGTTAGGGCAGGGTAGGTGAGTTAGGGTTAGGGCGCAGGTGAGGTGAGTGTGCGATAGTGATGGACCTTAGGGTTTGGGTTAAAGTAAGTGGATAGTTAGTGGTGTGTGTATAGTTTAGTGTAGGGTTAGGTGTAAGATTTTAGGTGTATGTGTGTGGATTGATGTTTGTTTGATGTGCTTGTGTTGTGTGTATGTGTTTTGGAACAGCAGATTTTTTCCCTAGGAAAAAATTCGCTGTTCTGTATGTTCGATGTTTTCAGCGTTCCCTGAATAGGGGTCGATATTAGAACATTCAAAGTTTTGAAACTTCGATGTTCTAATATAGACCCAAAATTTCAGTAGTACTTAGGTGAACAAAGTGCTACTAGTTTGCTCGTGGTGGAGCATTTCCCTGTGAATTTAGCCTCAGATAGTCTTGTTGTAGTCTACACTCATAGCACACAAGCTAGCCAGTTGTAATCCCCTAGCTTGTTGTAAGCAAATTACTTTTGTATGTAAATATTTTGTTTCTTTGCATGAATCTGATTTGTTAAAAGTAGCTAATAGGCCTCTGGATCAAAGATAGATTCACTTAGAGGGTGGCTTGTGCTTACAGGCTTGGCAGCCTAGTTTGTATTTTTCTCAAACTGTCTCTCCCTTTTGCTGCTGTGATTTTAAATGGCCAGTTTCACTATTCTCCACCCCTTATTGTAATCAGACTATCAAAGCCCCTCCCTCTCCTCCTTCATTGCTATTGTCTGTTGCACAAGTTATTTAATGCATAATACTGAGTGCCCACCCAGTCAACCAGTATTGCTCGAGTTAATCTCCCTCACTATAATTTGTCTCTGGAAGCTCCTCCTAGTCTCATTTCATTTGCTTGACTGCTGGGATCTAATAGATCAAACTGGGAGTTTCCTCCCCTTTGACAGCTAAAGTTCAAGAAACCCTTCTAGAAAAATGAAGGAAACAAGCTATTTTCTATCAGCACTTGCTGTCACCTGCACCTTTATGCAGGCCTTTTGCGTTTACTAATTTATTGTCTATTTTTGTGAAAAAGTTGCTTGCTCTGCTCTTTATCTTAACGTGTGCTTAGGTTTTGTGCCTAGAGCCTCAGCAGTGAAAGTGCTGAGCTTATACAAATTCTTTACATTTATCCCTGTAAAAAAACTGTTGGTTTGCATTTCTAGCATACCAAGTGCTACAGTTTTGTGTCTAAACCCTTAACAGTGAGATTGTTGGGCTTATAGCAAATTCTATGCATTTTTTTAAACCATGGACTTGTTTTAGAGTAAATGCCTGCTTTTTAGCAGTATCTAACTGGCCATAAACTTGAGATCTTGAGATTTAGTAGAGCAGTGACTGTGTTGTGGTTCTCCTCAAAGGGTCCTGTCTCCATTAGTCTCATATCAGATCAAGTGCCTTAAACTGCTATTTTATACAAGTATTTATTATATTGATCTGGACTTTAAGAGGGTATAGAACTTTTGTTTTCCAGTGTCCATGCTGCTAGATTAATTGCTTGAAAATTTCTGTAAAAGTGTTGTCTCAGTTGTTGGACTGGTTCATGTTAGCATTTCACTATTAGCTAACCTTTGCATGTTTTTACATTAAGAAGACATGGGATTACTCATCTAGTGGCAGTAGAAGACAGCCTGGTCTATCTAAGATGGGAAACACAAAGGAAAGCTTAAAGTAAAGCAGTTTTGTTGGCTAGAAGGCTATTGGCATTTAGCAGAACCTTGAATAGATGCAGGTACTTAGAAGCAAAATGTTCCATATAAAACTACCTCTGAAATGGTACCCAGTAATTCAGTTGTGCAAAGAGCAACTAGGCTGTGCACTGAGGAGCAATGCCCCACGAATCTACTCCTACCACTAAGGAGCACTGTTCCACGAATCTACTCCTACCACTAAGGAGTACAGCCCCAAAAATCTACTCCTAAAACTAAGGAGCACTGCCCCACGAATCTACTCCTACCACTAAGGAGCACTGCCCCACGAATCTACTCCTAGCACTAAGGAGCACTGCCCCACAAATCTACTCCTACCACTAAGGAGCACTGCCCCATGAATCAACTCCTACCACTAAGGAGCACTGCCCCACAAATCTACTCCTACCACTAAGGAGCACTGCCCCATGAATCTACTCCTACCACTAAGGAGCACTGCCCCATGAATCTACTCCTACCACTAAGAAGCACTGCCCCACGGATCTATTCCTACCACTAAGGAGCACTGCCCCATGCATCTACTCCTACCAATAAGGAGCACTGTTCCACGAATCTACTCCTACCACTAAGGAGTACAGCCCCACAAATCTACTCCTAAAACTAAGGAGCACTGCCCCACAAATCTACTCCTACCACTAAGGAGCACTGCCCCACAAATCTACTCCTATCACTAAGGAGCACTGCCCCATGAATCTACACGCTACCCAATACTCTAGTCATGGGGAACTCCATTGTAAGAAATACTGTTACCCCACTCACTAGCCTGAGTAAGTAAAAAGTCACCATCAGCTGCCTATTGGGAGCCAGGATCTGTCAGATCATGCATATACTTTGTTCATTGATGCACAACTACCAGTCTTAGCCGATGTGGGTATAAATGAATAGAGACATGATAGAGTTCTTGGACTGTGCGTCCCAGGCCTGTATAACCCTAGCATTGGACAGCATTCTACCTCTCCAAGGATGATGCCACAATATGAATAAAGGCTAATTATTTAATGATGGGCTTAATTGTTGGTGCACCTATCTCCTCTAGGCTTTCAAATACTGGACAAAACATTGTTCTCCTCCTCCATGGTGACTTTTTTAGGCAATTCCAACCTGACAAATGTTCCAACATACAAAACCAACCCAAGAAAATCTGAAGGTGTTTTTACTCAATGCCAGAAATCTAAACAAGAATCTCCACTTCCTGCAAGCTCTCTTCACCCTGGAGAATGTAGACATCGGTACAGTTACCAAGAAATAGTTTAAAACCCTCGACAGAAAGCACCCTGGCAATGCAGGACTATAATGCTTTCAACACATTTAGGCCAGCTACTGCACAGGAAGGGACAAAAGGCTGAGGAGTCTCAAGTTACATGAACTTCACCACATCTAAATTACCACAAAGTCCCATATCCATAAGTCTTAACTGTCCAGATTTACTTCACCACATCCAAATTACCACAAAGTCCCATATCCACACCGCTTAACTGTCCAGATTTACTTCACCACATCTAAATTACCATAGACAAAGTCCAATATCAATACCTCTTAACTGTCCAGATTTACTTCACCACATCCAAATCATAATAGACAAAGTCCCATATCCGTACCTCTTAAGTGTCCATGTTTATTTCACCACATCCAAATTACCACAAAGTCCCATATCCATACCTCTTAACTGTCCAGATTTACTTCACCACATTCAAATTACACATCCAAATTACCACAAAGTCCCATATCCATACCTCTTAACTGTCCAGATTTACTTCACCACATCCAAATTACCACAAAGTCACATATCCATACCTCAACTATCCAGATTTACTTCACCACATCCAAATTACCACAAAGTCCCATATCCATACATCTTAACTGTCCAGATTTTTGTAGAATGTCCACATTTTTGCCTTGTATTTTTGGTCTGTTCCTTATAAAATTTGTGTTTTTTTGGCAAATTATTGAGGTTTGAACTAACTAAATAATGTCATGAGTTTGAGTTTCAGACTTCATTTCCTTCAGAAAATGCATGGAAAGACTAATGCTGTTATTCTAGCAACTTCTGAAGTCTGTGAGAGCAATAATTAAAATCTGTCCCTATGTTTAGGCCTTTGTCCCCTCCCATTACTTTAGGCTTTGTCCAGACTTCTTGTATTATAAAGTTGATAGGTATGCCCATGCCATGTCTTTGCAGGTTATAGGTCCCTCTCTATGACCCAGGAAACCCATAGTTTTTATTTCAATGTACTGGAGATACTTGGCATTATACCAATATCATGTTCATGGGTGACCTTAACCTCCCCCCCCAGATATGCAGACCCAGAGATTCCTGGACTTTGTAAACACAAACAGCCTGGATCAGCCAGTCCATGTGCCCACTAGGGGTGTTAATATCCTGGTACTGGTTGTCACAAACATGGAAGAATATTACAACCTCCTCCCACTGGTATAATGTCCTCTCTGGTAAGGTGAGAGCATAAAACTGTACCCTCTGAAATGAAAATAAAACCCAGGACCTCAGCTTATTCTGGAACATTTAGGAACTATTCTAAGGCAAACTTCCATGTATTACATGGCACCCTCACAAAATTTCAAGCCTCCCATAAATCCCGATTGTTGACATTAATAGCAGCATAAAGACATCTGTACCTGCCAGGAATAAGCCTAGGACAAACTCAAAAAACAAGCCACCCTGGCAGAATCACATCATCAATTTACAAGAAGAATAAAATAATGACAAAAATTAGGAAATGCAATGCCCAGCAAGATAAAAGCTCCATCATGAATCTAAACAAGCAGCTCAGAGGGCTAATCAAGCCTACCAAAGCAAAATTTGAGGTAAAAATAGACTCTCAGGCAAGGACAATCACAAGGCTTTCTTCAACTATCCCTGTAACCTCAAAGGCAGTATACAACAGGTAGGTGTTACAAAAAGCAGTACACAACAATGTACTGAACTAATTATAAATGCAGCCACGTGTACGGATCTGGATGATATAACAAATCTACTGGCTGACAAATTTAGTGCCAGTTTTACCTATCAGGAAACACCCTTGTACGTAACTCCCCCAACTATCACCAGGGAACAAGTCTTAAAGGCACTTTCTAAGGCCAAAAACACTGCATTGATGTGCCCCAACAGTATCCCAGGATACTTCCTAAATAGCATGAAACATGATCTAAGAGGACCAGAAGAATTACTATTTAACCACACCCTCCAGACAGACTTTGTGCTCAGTGAATGGAAGATGGCAGCTGTCATTCTTCTGCACAAGGGTGGAGCATCTATGGACCCCACTAACTACCGACCCATAAGTCTGACTAGTCTCATATGCAAAGCCATGGAAAGAATTATCATGGAAATGATAAACAATGACATAGAAACCTGCAGATACTGGATTCAACCCAGTTTGGCTTTGCCATGGACAGGTCATGCCTATTCAACCTGGTAGCCTTCTTTGAGAATGTCACCAAAACAATGGATGAGGGATAAATGGTGCATATTGCCTACCTTGACCTGGAAAAGGCATCCAACAGAGTACTCCACTTGGGGATTGTAGACAAACTCACAAAATTAGGTATTATTCTATGTTTCCCACTGGATAACTAGCTGGCTAACAGTTAGGACCCAAGAAGTTGCAATAGGGGAGCCCACCTCTACAGAGAGACTGGTCCGTAGTGGTGTCTCTTAAGGCATTGTGCTGGATCTACTCCTTTTTGGCATCTACTTCTCTGAAGTCATTGCCAAAATCAAGGGGATATGTCTGACTAAGTTTGTAGATAATTACAAACTAGGTGCAGTCATAGATTCTCCAAAAGACACAAATACCCTCAAGAATGCCTGACACAATAACTAGTGCCAGAGCCTTGGTCTAAACTCAGTGCCAAGAAATACATAATAGCATCCACTGGGAAGTTGGTTACCCCTGGAAACTACCACACTGATAGTACCCCCCCCCCCCAGGAGTAGACCCAGGTGCTAGATGAATAGTAGACTGCAACTGTCAGGGATCTGGGAATGCTTGTAGACAGTAACCTGGCTTTTGACCATCATGTGTCCACAGTGATAAGGAGATAATTCCATGTTGCACAATTTATAAGCGAGGGTATAGCATCTGGTCCAAAGATGTCATTGTTCCACTGTACTCTGCTCTCATCAAAACAATCACTGAGTACAATGCCTCTTTTGTTATGTACCTGACCTGGCACAAACTATAACTGGAATGTCCATAGAGGTTCCTCACAAAAAGTATACAGGGCATAAAGAACATATCCTAAGTGGCTTGCCTCAAAGCCCAGTCCCTGTACTCCATCTCTTACAGATGGCGGAGATGTAATCTATGTATGGCCTACAAGACATCTTTAGACCTGCTGCAAATCTGCAAAACAAATAGTATCAGAATTACCTGATGTAAGGACCTAAACCTTGTCTGTGACATAAATAGGACATGTTGGAGAGATGGGTATATGTCTGTAAGACTACCCCTTCTCTGGAACAGGCTTCCCAGGCATGTGAACCCTAATCCAATTCAAGCACAACTTGAACCAATGGATGGGGGATTGCAAATTTACAGCTGGTGTAGCACTTATGTCTCTAATATAGATAGGCAGCCTGTAAATTCCTAACCACCCAAGCCCAAACTTAGAAATACCCCTTAAAATAATCTTAGGGTACCAAAACTTGTCAGTAATATTTGGGAGCATGGCTAGGCTTAAAAAAACTCCTGGGGTCATTAGTACAGTATATACCCATGAAGCTTTAGCTTCCCTTGATAATTAAGTGGGCAAGACAGAAGGATTTCCAGATTATGGTGAAAACACACTGATCAAATGAGAGAGAGAGAGGTCTTTCACATAAGTACTCAGGTCCCTTATGACCATGTCTACCTGAAGAGGAGTACCATTTGCAACATTTGAGGTGGGAGTAACTTTTTTGCTGAACCTAATGACACTGCATTTTTTTGCATTTAACTGTAGACCATTTTAAGTACACTAGGTATATGCATATTCCAACATTTGCTGGAGGTGTATAGTATCAGTGAATGAGTAGATAACAGTACCTAATTTGCAGTCATCAGCAAACTTAGTAAATCGCATCTCTGGGATTTTATCTTGGATGTCTACAAAACAAAATAAACTGGAGAGGGCCTAGCACAGATCCCTGTGGAACTCCACTAGTTACACTTTTACACTAAGAGTGTGTAACAGCAACTTTCACAACCTGGGATCTATTGGATAGCCAATTTGCAACCCAACAGACAACACAGGGGCTTATGTTATCTTTATTTAATTTCTGAGTAATTCTGATATGGGAAATAGTATCATAAGCCTTGGCTAGGTCAAGATAAGCAGGCAAGTTCTCCAGACATCAGGCACAAACCCTCAATACAGGTGAAGGTTGAACAGTTTAAACAGAGGCTCACATAGTGCATATCTGAGGAGAATGAAACCCGGTATGTTGTCTGAAACCACAGAAATATTATCTGCAGCCTTTCACAAGGATTCCAAGATTTGTTCCAACGTGATTTCAAGGGAAATTGCATTTTCATGGATTGTAGGGGGAAAAGGTATAGGTAGGTGGGGCAACCTTAGCACTAAATTTGCACCTAATATATTGGTTATATCTTATATGTGATATTATTACAGATGAGCTCAGAGCATTATTGGATATTACTCTTTTCCTGACAGGTAAAAAAATTGTACTTTCCTTTGTTATCTGAGGCAACCTAAAGTTTGCAAGTTTGCAATAATGCTGTTAAGTTTCCTTGCTGGCATATTTCATTGTGGTCTTGAAGTAGGGGGATGGAGCTTTCTTGCAACATTTCATTATGCTGTTACTGTTGTTTTGCAGCAGTAAATGTTCATTTCTGAATCTGTTAGACCTAACAGTGGGCTCCAATTTTAACAATGGTTTAGAACGCCAATAATGTTGAATCATTTTATTTTCAATGATTAGTTTCATTTCATTAATGATGCCACTTAGTGAGAAAAGGAACATGGCAGCTGTTTATGTTCCTTACTAAGCAGCTGAGACTGGTATACCACAAAGGTGAACATTTTTTATACCTATTTTCACCACTGTCTAATGACTTTAACCAGTTCTTCAACTAGACTGGCCTATCCATTCCCTGTATGTTACAGCTGGCTGATGATGGGGAATCATTTAGGCAACCATCTTTTTTTTCTTGATTTAAGCCCCACCCCCACTCCCTATGTCAGCTGATGCATACCTCACAATACTGGTCATGTGATAAATTCAAGCTTCCATACATACATTGATTCTGGCTACAACGCTATGCACTGTTTGGTAAAGACTTCACACACAGTCCTTGCATAAGGTCCCACATCCTTACCTCCATTAGTTGGGTCACTATACCACAACCTTACCACCAGGACTTGTGGGCAAGCAGTGAACATGTCAAATCCCCTTCACCACCAGCTCATAAGCTGTTATTCAACTAAGAATAAACTGGTGTGTAGTCAGGTGCTTGTTCCTCTGTTTTATTTGTTTATTTTTTTGATTTATTTCACATCTGATTACCAGGAAACTCCAACTGGACATAAATTCCATTTTTAGCGGAGGCTCAAGGAGGAAAGATCCATAAGACATAATACAAATTGTATATATATATATATATATATATATATATATATATATATATATATATATGATCTAGGAAACATACAAGTAGTAAAAGAAGTTAAAATGCATTATACAAAAGAAAAAAAACATGATTACATCAGAAACAGGTAAAAACACACATTTATATATATATATATATATATATATATATATATATATATATATATATATAGAATATTATGGGGAAAGAAAAAGCGATATGGTACAGAAACAGAAAATTGACAGTAAGAAAAATATTATAGGCTAAGAAAGGTCAAAGAAAGGTTTAGAAGAAGAGGATAAAAGAAGATTTAAAGATGATATAAAAGGAAACAAAAGAGAAATAAGGGTAGGTGCTAAGAGCAGTAAGAGATAGTGTGTGCATAGTTGGTTGCAAGGAAGAATGAGTATGGAAAAGGGAATAGCAAGAGAGAGAGATCATGCAAGAGAAAGAGTATAGGAAGGGGAAATAAAAGGGTCAATTTAACCTGGAGAAAGACAAATCTAGAGTCTGGAGTGGAGAAAGTATTCTTCTAGGGTATACATAAAAATTGGATTTGTAGGTGTTGATCTAATGTCTACTATGTCCTATGTTTTTTTTTTAGGTTTATGTGTTTCAAGAAGCTGTTTCTTAGATGAGTGAACTAGACAGTTAGGAAGGTACTGTTTGAGAATGTTACTGACAGATGGACAATGGAAAGGATTATATATTATTTTATGGGCAAATAGAAGTTGAGTTTGCTTCAGGTAACTGGGCAACTCAAGCCAGTTTAATGTTTTCAGAGAAGAGCAGTGATGACTTGTACATGGCAGACTGGTTATAAATCTAGTTACCTTGTTATAACATAGTTCTAGTTTTGTGATGAGAGAGAGATGAATATTGGTAGGAAATGGTGAGACAAACGGTAGAACAGGCAGAAGCTATGTATTTGTTAGTGTAACTAGAGTAGATGGTGAAGAATTGTTTAGGATCTGTAGAGCAGACTACTTTTTTATGTCTTTTTTTATACAGTTTTGCATATGAAGATAAAATATCAGTTGTTGATTGATTGCGACACCTAATAACTTGGTATGAGATAAGAATTGTATATCTGTGTGATTGACAGATGTTATTTTTAAGCTGTTTTTGAGAGGTGACAGAGATCTGCGGAGAAGTAGTGGTAGCTCTGTTTTATTGGGATTTAGGAAGAATTGGTTTTCACAGAGTCAGTGATCAATGGAGCTGAAGGTGTTTTGAGAAATGGAGTGTAACAGGGGAAGAGTGTTTGATGAGTAGATGATGGTGGAGTCATCACCATTTTGGAGGAGGGAGGCCTGTTAGGTGAATGTATGTAATTTTTTAATAAAGACATTAAAGAGAGGAGGTCCAGTGTCTGCTGTCAACTAGGATAAAAGTTTGAAGAGAGACATTTTACTGACTGTTGCTGATGAGAAAGATAACTAGTGAACCAGCTGAGTGTTCTACTAGGCAGACCAAGTACAGACATTTTAGACAGTAATTTGGAGTGACAGATTATGTCAAAGGCTTTGGCAAAATCTAAAAACAGGAAACAGAACAAGTTATTATTGTCTTTAGCTTTGATGATATTATCTGAGAAGGCAACCAGAGCAGTCCAGAGCAGTTGTGTGGTGGTATGGGCAAAACTGTGTTGGGTAGAGGTTAATAGATTTTTTGAAGAAAGTAATGTGAGATTTGTTGATGTATGCAGTTTTCTAGATTTTCAAAAGGGGATAAGGTAGCATTAGGCATAAAGTTTATTTCAGTGGAGTTGCCACCTATGTGAAGACATATGATGCAAATTTTTTTCCCAGAGAGATGGGACATGCGATTCTTGAATGGATCTATTGATAAAGATGGAGACCAGATAAGCAATGGAAGTAGCTGTAAGCTTTAGATATTAGGTAGGTTGTCAACACAGGGTGAGCAGGGCTTGAGCTTTCTGAGTAGGTGTTTTTCATGTGAGGTAAAGACCAATTTTAAGGAGGAAAGAGGTTTATTGGAAGTGAGAACCCCTTCTGGGCTCCCTTGCTTTTGTATGGGATTTTGTGTTATGGTAGCAACAAAGTCTATAAAATGTGAAATAAATTTACTTTCAGTTTCTATGGGAGAGCTATCTGGGCAGGGGTCGTGGACAGTTAGAGTTCCAAGGTATAAGACTTTGTTACTAGAGGACCAAAATTTCTAATTTTTATGATTTATTTGTTGCTGTGTCTTTCGGCTTTTCCTGGTTAGGGGTAGCCACAGCGGAACTCCGGTCCGCTAATGATTGGCAGTAGATTTTTACATGCTGAGTTGCCAGCTCTGACGCACAACCTTCAATGAAGGTACGCCCATTTACACGTCTCCACACAGAAGACGCTTTAGCTGAGAATCGGACAGGACAACGTCTTACTGTGAGGCGACAACGCTACTGCAGCACCACCACCGCAGTACTTGTAAATCTAAGAAATCCTGTTTTTTATTAATAGTGACTTGAGTTTTTGCAAGGTTACAGAGATGATTAGAACTCTAAAGGTGTGCTGGAGATTTGGTTCTTTGCCAGTTTCTCCAAGCAGTCTCTCTTGTGAATTAATGTGTGGCTAGTGTGGGATAACTAAATAGTTTGAGAGGATTTAACTTGTTTTTTTTTTTTTTTTCTGATGTGAGTAAGGCTATTTAGGGTTTTCAGAAATAGTGAACTGAATTTAAGTACAGCATTGTCCAGAGGTAATGTGTAAAGACCGGACCAGTTAAGGGATTGAAGAACATTGTTGAAAACACCAGGATTAAAGTTGGTAAGACCATGGCATTCCTTAATAAGCTAATATTTGGGGTTGTGGTTTATTAATCTCTGGACACAGATTTATTTATTTATTTAACATTTGTTTGCCAGGATAGTCCGACTGGACAACAGGTGTCTGTTTTCAGTGGTGTCCTGGGGAGAAAAAACTCCTTAAGTTTACAGAAAGAAGAAAAATTTGCAAGAGAGACATTACAGAGTAGTAGCATTTAGATGGTAGACTTTACAGCTGTTAGTATGCAATAAGAGGATATTCCCTCTTTTGGTTAAAAATACAAGTGTACAGAATATTTAGTGAGAGTAGATAAGAACCTGGTAGAGCATTGCATGATATTTCACAAATGAATAAGAGTATATAAATGTTTAAGTTTTCCATATATACATTTAAGCAAATATACATGCAAGAGTATACATACATATATATGCATAGGCATACATACACACATAATATATATATATATATATAAAAAATCTATATACACACACACACATATACATACATATACACATATATGTGTATATATATATATATATATATATATATATATATATATATATATATATATATATATATATATACACACACACACACACACACACACATGCATGCATACACACACACACATGTAATACACTCATATATAGGTTATTGCTCACACATGGATAGGTATAGTTAGATGGTGGTGTTTGTATTGTCCAGAACAGATGGGGTGTAGAAACAATAAGTGGACGAGGCTTCAGGGGGTCAATTATAGGTGCATAGATGGTTGGTGAAGAGGTATGTTTTAAGCAGGCTTTTGAAGGAGGGTGTGGAGTTTTGTAGTCTGAGGTCAGGGGGAAGGTTGTTCCATATTTTAGCTATTTCATTGGCAAATAGTGATTCCCCGGAGTTGTTTTGCATGTGATGGTTTTGATTAAGGCTTTGTTGGAGGACCAAAGTTGTCTATTTGAATTGTAGAAGTTCAGCATGCCAGTCAGGCCAGGAGTTTTCTCGGGATAGTACAGAATTAGATGAGCTAGGCTGGGTTGATGGTACCTTAATAGGTTCGGAAATTCAAGCCAATGCAAGGCTTGTAGGGAAAGGTAGAAGTGGGATCATGATTTGTCATTGGTAGCGAATCCAGCAATTTGTTGTAACAGATGGAAAGTTTATTAAGGCCAGTTTTGTAAAGATTAGTTAGAATTGGGGATGCATAAAGTAGAGTAGATAGGAGGTGGGTCCTGGCTGTTGCAATTTGAGATTCAGTGGTTAGATAACTTTTTCAGAGATAGAGTGAACCTAGCTTTTTGTGGACTTTAGTGATGGTTGTTGATATGTGCTTTGTGAATTTGAGTTGCTGGTCAATGGTAACTCCTAGGAGTTTAGCCTCAGTGACAGGGGGGGTGATTTGGGTTTGTTGGTTGAGAGTATAGAGAAGGTAAGGTTGCTTGTTTTAGTAGAGTGGAATAGAATTAGTTGTGTTTTCCTGGGATTTAGAATGAGTTGTGAGTTGTTAAGCCAGTTCTCTATTTCAGAGAAGGCTTCTTGCGCTTTTTGTTGGAGAAGTTGGATGTTGGGTGCAAAGCATATGAGAGTTGTCTCATCAGCATACTGGACTATGTTGGCTTTAGAGGTAGCTGAGTGGAGTTGATTTGTGAAGATATTAAAAAGAAGGGGTCCTAGGATTGATCCTTGCGGCATTCCTAAGGATGTTGGGAGTTGGGGGGATAGAGAGTTATGCCATTTGACAGATTGCTGGCATTATCTGAATAGCTTTTAAGCCAGAGGAGGGTGGGGTTGTTGAGGTCAGAGAGACAAGACAGTAGTTTATTATGTGAGACTGTGTCAAATGCCTTGGATAAATCTAAGAAAGTAGCTGAGACAAATTTACCTAGATTCCTGTTGATGATTATAGTATTGATGAATTTGAGTAGGGCATTGGTGGTGCTGTGGGATGGGCGAAATCAATATTGGGTTGAGGAGAGAAGGCTGTTGGATAGGAGAGGAACTGGTGATGAATACATCTTTCTAGGATCTTAGAGAGGGGTGAGAGAATTGCAATTGGTTGATAGTTGGAAAGGTCTAGGGAGGGGCCACCTTTGTGGAGTGGCATGATATATGAGGTTTTCCACAGGACTGGAATGGTTTGTTTGATAATGGATCTATTTATTAGAAGTGAAATGGGATAGGCTATAGCTGTGGATGCAATTTGAAGGTATTCAGCAGGAATGTTATCGGCTCTAAGTAGGGCTTTTGTGGTTTTCTGGAGCCAAGGGGTGGGGTTGCTACGTATCCTGATAGTTTTTAAGGGGGCTAGTTGGTTGAGGATATTTAGGAATGTGGAGATGAAGTAATCAACTGCTTTGTCTAATGAAAGGGATTTGATGGGAGACCAGTTGCAATGCTGAAAAGCTCTTATGAAGTGGTCTCTAGGAAAATTTTTGTTGGAGCGGGTTTGTAGAAGGGAGGGAGAGTTAATTATTTTAAGTTTTTGCCTAAGGATAAAAGTTGGGCTGTGGTCGCTCAGAGAGTTTGGTAGGGTGCCACATCGATGGGCAGTATTTGGTTGATTTGTGAGGATCCAATCAAGTATAGATTCTCTTTTTGTGGCCTTAGCAATGCGTGTGGGAGTATCTACAAGTTGGGTGACGTTATATAGGTGAATGTGGTGGTGGGTGGTGGTGGAAGAATGGATGGAGCTTCAGTCGATGTTTACATCACCTAGCATGATAGTTTCCTGAAGGCAGGAATATGAGGCCCAGTGAAGTATGGAGTCTAGGGTGGTTAGGTTGTCACCTGGGGGTATATAGATACCCAGTAGGTTTAGGTGCTTATGTTGGTTAAGGGAGAGCTTTGCAAATAGAGTCTTGCATTGTTGAAGTTGGGGGAGTCTTTTTGGAGGAGTGGGAGTTGTAGGTTGGCTCTGTGAAGAAGGGCTAAGCCTCCACCTCTTTTATGTAGCTGGTCTGCCCTGAGAATATTACACCCAGGTGGGGTGATGGAATTATCTTTAATATGTGGTTTAAGCCACGTCTCTGTGATGAGAATAATATCAGGGTTATATAAGGAGATGTCAGCAGGAAGGTCTTCTAATTTATTCATGATACTGTGGGTACTCATATTTAGTATCAGTAAGTCGGTGGGTTCGTGCTTAGCTGGATAGTGTTGGGTGCATGGCTTATTAGCAGAGGTTACTGGCCCAGGGGTGGTAGTAGCTGGGTAGTTATACAGGTGATATTTGTTAGGTATTGGGTGATCAGGTAGTGAAAGTGTAGACTTGGTTGCTTTTTAGATGGATAGAAGTGGTATATGCGAGGGGCATGGTATATGGGGAGGTTGGGTGTATATGGTGGGGTATATGCTTGCATTAGTGGGGGTTATATGGGTGACAGATGGGATAGTGGTTACTGAACAAGTCTGTGGGGGGTTCTGGGAGAGCTGTATTATTTAGGATTTGAAACTAGGATGGAATCAGAATTTGAGGTTTTGTTGGGGCAAGTATGGGAGGTAATACGTTGTATAAATCCATAAAGGCTGATGTTAATTGAGGAATAGTAAGTGGAAATGTTTTGCCAGTGATTGTTGACATCACCAAGAATTGTAGTTGTATACTTTATGGAATTTGATATCCAGTTAAGGGTGTTTTCCAGAACTGGGATATTTTACCTGTTGGGAGGGATATACAGGGCAATGATGCATAGTTTTTTTATAATTGTTTATTTCCATGTTATAAATTAGTATCTTTATGGAGTAAAATGTAGGTGGGATAAAGCATGAGGGAGAGAGAGCATGGTGGTCTGAAAACAGGCTGGCTAACCTGCCAGATTTTTTTATTATAGCCTGGGGAAAGAATTTCAGAATCTGTGATGTGTGGCTTAATTTTGTACTATGTGTGGCTTAAGCCAACATTCAGTGAGGATGACAATGTCAGGAGAGTAAAGAGGGATCCAGGAATGGCATTCTGTTACTTTGTTAGCTATACTGTGAATGTTGAGGGAGGAGATTTTTAGGTTTTTTGAGGACACAGATGTAGGAGAGATAATAGAAGATTGTAGAGATGAGGAGTTTGGACTGGGATTAAAATGTAGATCACCAGATAGGGAAACAATATGGTATGGTAAGTAACGTAAAGGACGTAATGATAAGTTTGTACTGGGCTTTATTTAAACTTGAATGAGTAAGGGGAGGAGTAGACAGATTTGTATTTGTAAAGTTGGTAGGATGATAAAGTAAATAAGTTGGATGCAATTTTGTCCAAGTGGGGTTGCCCGATAATGTGTGTAGAATAGGTAACAGTAAGGGATTTGAGAGTTGGTGAGACAGGTGTTATATAACATGTGTGGGTTAACAGTAAAAAGAGTAAAAAAATACTTAAGATATATGAGCAGCATCTTTAGTGGAGATAATGAAAATTATTTCAATTTCCATTATTTTATTATAATTTAAATAAGAAAGTACCATTCAGAGAGCAAATAGAAATAGCAGAATATATAACACAGTTAAGCAAATATTTATTTATTTATTTATTATTTATTGACATTTGTTGACTGGGAAAGTTCACTGGACATGAGACCCATTTTCAGTGAAGGCCCGGGGAGAAAAGCTCCAAGTTGCATGAAAACCATTGCATGCATTTGTAAGGAAACAAAATTATAATTATAAAGCAAGTGAAATAATACAGAAAACTATCTAAACAGCACATATGTTGTAAAAAGGCACAACGCACTAACAATGCAACATTAGCATGCAGGAAAATTATACAAGTTAGAAATATTTAACAATACAGCTCAACTTTTTTGGGGGGGTAGGAAAAGGGAAAGGTAAGTGTAGTGGGAAGGTAGAATTAGATAGTTAAACTTAAAGGTAAGACAGATGTAGTTAGAATCTTATAGCTAGATAGTGGGAATAAGTAGATTATAGGTGGCATGTATTTAATGGTAGTATTAAACGTAGAAAGTGACAGAGAAGAGAAGATGTGTTAAGATGGTTGTACTGATGTGTGGACTGTGACACTAAAGATTAGGGATAACTCATATGGTGCAACAGTATGACATATACAGAAGTTATATTTGCTATGTGAAACAGTTTTGCTAGATTAAGGAGGCTGTGGATATGTGTTGCATGTGCAGCTGGGGTTATCAGTGAGATGTTGTTTTAGTTTTCTTTTAAAGGAGATTATGTTGTCTAATTCTGTAACTGATGACGGGAGGGTATTCCACATCTTAGTTATGGAATGGGAACAGAGGCAGCTACCTGCTCTTTTACTAGGTTTTGATACTTTAAGTAGGTGTTTGTTGTTAGAGCATAGACTTTTGGATGGGACATAAAGTTCAATGATATTTTTCAGGAAAGGGCAACACTCGGGTTTATAAACAAGTTTATGGGCAAAGGTAAGTTGTGTGTAATGTAGGTAATGTCCAAATTCTAGCCAGTTTAGTTCTTTAGTGGCCTGGCAATGGTGGGTGCGATTTGGTTGGGCTGATGTGAATTTTGCAGTCTTATAATAACAGGACTGTAGTTTATGTTGCAGAGAGTTCTGGAGATTGTTGAAGATAGGAGACCCATAGAGTAAGGTTGGAAGGAAAAGACTTTTTGAAAGTTTTATTCAGATGGATTTGTCTTAAGTATTGTTTGTTTCTGTAAAGTTTGCCTAATTTGAAGTGAGTCTTTTTTATTGCATTATTAATAAGCAAGTCAAAGCTAAGTTTGCTGTCAATAGTAATTCCTAACAGTTTGGCCTGATTTACTAACTCTATTGAGGTTTTGTTTATGGAGAATATAGTAAAGTCTGTGAGAACAGATTTAGATGCAAAGATGAGTAGTTTAGATTTATTAGAGTTAAGTAATAGCTGTGATTGGTTTAGCCAGAGTTCTATGGATGTAAAGGCCTTTTGTGTTAACTTTTAGAGGTCAGAGAAGTTAAAGTACAGATTATGGTTGAATCATCTGCATATTGTATGGTAGTACAGGTTATTCAGCCATTTCATGGGTTACTGTCAGTTTTCCAAGTAACTAGTGAACCAGGTTAGGGTTGCATCAGAGCATCCTAGTGAGTGGAGTTGCTGGATAAGTTTGATGTGGGAGACTGTCGAATGCTTTTGAGAGATCCAATAACAGGACTGATGTAAGTAGGTTACTATCTAGGGCATTATAAGTAATTTGTGAAGGAGACTAGGGCAGTAATGGTACTGTGGGATGGTCGAAAACCATGTTGTGAAGGGGATAGTAGGTTTTTGCTGGTTAGATATTCAACCAGTTGTTTGTGGATGCATTTTCCCATTATTTTAGATAGAGGAGACAGTATGGAAATGGGTCTAAAATTAGACAGGTCATGAGAGTTTACACCTTTATGAAGTGGGGTGATTATTGATTTTTTCCAGAGCTGGGGACTGTGTGTTCTGCAAGTGCTTGGTTTATAAGGATACTTACTGGGAAACATATTGCGGTGCTGCGGTAGCATTGTCGCCTCACAGTAAGACGTCCTGTTCAATTCTCAGCTAAAACGTCTTCTGTGTGAAGACATGCATGAATGGGTGTACCTTCGTTGAAGGTTGTGTGTCAGGGCTGGCAACTCAGCAAGTAAAAATCTACTGCCAATCATTAGCGGACCGGGGTTCCGCTGTGGCAACCCCTAACCAGGAAAAGCCGAAAGACACAACAACTAATTTTGAGGTATTCTGGGGGGAGATAATCAGCGGATAAGGAGCCTGGTTTCAATTTACCAAGTAATGTTTGTATTTGAGAGGTTGCTACAGGTTGGAAGTTAAAATATGTTATGGAACTGATATTGCTTTGAGGTATGATGGATGGGTTAATGGGGGTTGGAGCTATTGCCTGCATTTACTTATGCAAGTATAATATCAATAAAGTTTTTATTAAATATTTCATTGATTTCAACTGGGCTTTTGTCTGGAAATGGAAATGGGTTTTGGGTGCTGCCAGGATTTAGTAATGAGCTGACAGATTTCCAGAAAAGTCTGGGATTATTACTGTGAGTGTTTATTTGTTGGGCGAAGTAAGTCTTTTTGCCCTGATTAATGGCCTGTTATGCTTTGTTTCTAAGTATTTTGAAGGCGGTTTCATTGGGTGGGGTCTTACCTTTTCTCCATTTGTGGCATGCTCATTCTCTATTAGTCAGTAGTTGTTTGGTTTATTTAGATAGCCAAGGAGCATGGTTATGTTTAACTCTTTTTTTCTCATGGCGGCTATGGAGTTAAGGGTATCTAGGAAGACCATATTGAAATAATGTAGCGCTTCATCTAAACGAAGATATTTCAGTGGGTTCCAGTTTAGTGTTTGTAATAGGTTGCAAAAGTGAGACTGGCTAAAGTTGGCTAGATTTCTGGTATATTTGTATGAATGAATGCTTGGAGTGGAGGTTGATAGTCTGTGTATCAGGGCTGGTAAGTGGTCACTTACAGTGTTGGTAAGGGTGTTGGGATTGGAGTAGTACTGTGGGTAGGATACTAATATCCAGTCTATGGTGGATTCAGGGTGATTGTTTGTTGTGTGTGTTGGGGTTTGTATAATTTGTGCAAATTTGAACAGATTGATGGAGCTTGTGGAGTTGCTTTGTGTTAATTTAAGGCAATTTATATTCGTGTTGCCAAGGATGATGGTTTCATTTTAGATGTAGTGGTTAGACCATGATAGAAAGTCTTCCAGTGTTGGGATATTGGAACCTGGAGGAGTACAGATGGTGGCAATAGATATTTGTTTATGGTTGTTGAAAAATAGTGATGCTAATAGGATTTCCATATTATTGAAAGTGGGAATGATTTTGGGTGGGGAACTGTGTTTAAGTGGTTATGATATATTAATGCCAGGCCTCCCCCTTTCTTATGAAATCTATCTTTTCATAATATTTGATATCCATGGGGAAGTATTTCTGAGTCAGATATCTGAAGTTTGAGCCAGGTTTCTGTTAGAGCAACTATATCAGGTGTATACTGTATAAGCCATGCATGGAACTCTGCTACTTTGTTGCAGATACTATGGATGTTTAATGTCGCAATGCAAAAGTATTTTAGTAATTTCACTAAGAGTGATGTAAAGTTATTAATATGTTGGGTGGGAGAGGGTCCAGGGTTTGGATGAATATCTCCACTTTGGCATAATAATGTGAAGATATATGAAGTACAGTGTAAGAAAGAAAATAACAATGAATAATAACAGGAAATAAAAATAACATGAAAAAAAACAAACATAACTATTTCCAAATGTGTCTAGCCCAAACTAACAAAACATATAATTTATGCTGAAACATAACTAGCAGAAGAAAAATTAAGTCTAATTTCTCTAATATCTCTGTTGTTTTCATCCATAAATTGTGACTTGAAGTTATTCCATCAGTCCTGAGCTTTAAAGTAGTAATCTCCATATGGGCAACTGATAATGTTAGATTCTTAAATTCATTGAAAAAGGAAAAGATTCATTCTTCCAATTGATGGTGATGATCTTATGAGCTATAGCTAATAAATACCACACAAAAGAAAACTTTTTCCTAGGAACACATTTGGGAATAGGAGAATTAATAGGAGAATTAAATAATACTAAAAATTTAGTTAATTGAAAGTTATCATTGAAGGCAGTCTGGAAGAAATATTTTTTTTCCCAGTATGTAGTAAGTAATTTACAGTTACAGAATACATTTAGCCAGTCTGCCTTCACTTTTAACTTACATCTCTAACAACCAATTTCTTTTCCAAACATCAATGTTATTTTATGAGATGTAAAAAAGCTTCTATGAATACATTTCCAAGAAAACAGTTGCCAATGTAATGATAATGTAGTTTGTTTTCAAAACATACATTTTTTTATCATTGTCTTTTGGAGGATGATCATTAACCATTAAAAAAGCCACAAAAGTTATTTTATAATATAATTTAGTATTTTAGTAATTATGTATATTTTAGACAAAATAACCATTTCCTTGGACTGGTTGATTAGTTAAAAGTATAAGGAATTCAAAAATGTATGAAACATCTTGCCTTACTGAAATTTGAATTGACTCTAATTTACTTATGACATATTATCTTAAAGTGTGTACTGAAAGCCACTGATCATTCTCTATATTATATTTATTCATTATTTGTTTATTAGAGAGATCTGTCCCAGAGTCTATTAGCTAATGCCAAAAAATTAAATGTCTATCCTTAAACATATTCATTTTATTGATATTAAATGTATTGGTGTTATTATAAATACAAGCAATAGGGAAAAGTAAGAAAGAGCAAGCCTTAATATTTGGATTCTTGTTTAAAAAATTCTTGAATATAGATAAAGAATTAATTATATAATTAGACATTTGCTTATTTTTGTTTCTAAAAATAGTATCTTAACATCCAATAGAAGTGATTTGAAAGAATTATCAAATAATTCTGATTTAGAGACTGATTTGATTCCAAATAGATTTGTTCATGTATTTGTTTTCAAACAGATGAGTATGTGAAATTTAACCATAATGTGACATTTTTAATAATGGAAGGCAGTGCATATATTTCAATACCAGGGAGATTAATTCCATATTTTTCCAAGTCCAATAAGTGATTATTTAAAGCATTTATTAGGTTATTTATTTACTAGGTTTTATTTATATTTTATAATTTAATTATAATTTATATTTACTAGGTTTATTAGGAAACCATAAAAATTAAATATCATTTTTTATATTCAGGTATAATGTGTTTAGGAGGAGGAAGAGAAAAAGCTTAAATAAGATATAGTATTTTAGGAAAAAACAATTGCTTTAATTAAAAACAACCTATCTTCCATAGTGAAAAAAATATTCTAGCTAGCTATAAATGATTTGATTTTAGTTAAGATATTAGTATAATTAATTAATAATGTTTCATTCAAGTCAACAGTCACTAGAGAACATAGATAACAAATTCTGCTATCTGAAACAATGTATCTAGAGAATATTTTAATTATAAATTCCTTAGTATAATTTATGGGTAGTATCTTAGTTTTATTTCAATTAAAATGGAGACAGCAATATTTTGAAATTTTGAAATCATATTAAATAGAGCTTGAAATTATTTATTTTTGTTGGCTAATTTCAACAAAATATCTTCTGCATACCATGGACTCTTCAGATGTAGACCTCTAGTAAATGATATACCCTTAATATTATCTAGTCTAACGCAGTTCACAAAAGGCCCTATTAACAAAATAAACAATAATGGAAATAAGGGACAACCATGCTTAGTACCTTTGGTAATCCCAATAGAATTAGACCTATGTGACCCTAACTTAATATAAGCAAGAACATTTTCATATAATGCTTTAATTAAATTAAGTTTTTGGGAATCTATATTTATCTAAATCAAAAAATAAATAATTCCAGTTGACCGAATCAAATGCACTGTTAGTATTCAAAGATACAACTGCCATTTCTTTCTGCTGAAGATTAATGTGATCTATTAGGGTGAGAATTCTTTTAATATTGTCATTTGTAGTTCTCCCTTTTATAAAACCTGTTTGATCCTCATGTATTAATAGAGGTAAAAAGATTAGTATAAATTGCCATCAACATTTTGTAATCCACATTTAACAAGGAAATAGGCCTATATGACGAACATAACTTTTCATCTTTACCAGTCTTTAAAATTGGGGATATTAAAGAATATTTCCATAAGAGGGGTATGTTTGCTTTGTCTTTAACTAAAGTATAGACTTTTAACAACAAAACTAAAGCTTTCTTTGGCAATAATTTATACATCTCAGGTAATATTTTTTCAATATTGGGAGCTTTATTTAAGTTTAGTTTACTAATTTGTGACTTAATTTTGGTCAACGTAATTAGTTTATCTAAAAGCTTTATTTACTCATGTTAGTTTATTATTAATATATTTACAAAGATTTTTTTCAAGTAGTAGTATTTCTAGTAATAGTATTTAGTATATTTACTAAGGAATATTATAGTAATAGTAATTGGACAGCACAGTGGTGCAGCAGTTAATGTTGTCACCTCACAGCAAGAGGTCCTCTGGTTTGATTCTCAGCTGGGGTGCCTTCTGTGTGGAGTGTGCATGTCCTCCCTGCATTCATGTGAATTTCCTGTGGGTACTCTCACATTACAAAGACATGCATCTGGAGCTTTTCTCCCCAGGCCGCCGCTGAAAATTGGCTCGTTCCAAGTCGGATTTTTCCAGTAAACAAATGTTAAATAAATAAAAAATAAATAAAACAGTAGGAATTGCCAATTCTGTATTGAATGAATTAAGAGTATTAAAATGAATCCTAAAAGCCTCCAAAATACTAAATAAATCAGTACCTTTTTTCTTTGATTTGATAATTTTCTTTGTTCTGTTTGCTAGTCTTTTCTGATTATTAGGACTCATAGAATAAGAGTTTAACTTGATTTTTTCAAGACTGATCATAATTTTATGATGGAGAATTTCTAAATATTTGTATTTAGTTGTTCAAGTTCTGTGTTTCCTTTTTTATTTTCATCTTAAATTTGTCAACTTTCTTTTGCATTTCTATTAAATCTTTATCACATTGCTTACTAATAAACCAAGAACAAACTCTACCACAGATGTAAGATTTTTAGAGAGTCCCATAAAAATATTTGAGATATATCATCATTTAAATTTATATCTATAAAGGGTTTTATCTAATTTACATAAAACTCTCCAAAATCGTTCAGTTATGTTTGAAAGTATTCTGGTAACAGACAGATTAGGTATTGAACTAGTTTCTATGTCAAAAATAATTGCATTGTGGTCAGGTAATGGACAAGTGATAATTTTAACTTTAATTTTGTTATTATGTCATTTGAAACATATACTCTATCTATTCTAGAATGAGTCCCATGTCGATGTGAATAGTGTGTAAAAATAGTGAATCTGGTTCTGAAAAAACACTGATGCCTTTAATAACAGTTGTATCAATACATTTCTTAAGAGCTCTTGAGGTGGCTTTTTTTGTGTTTGTCTCTTGCATTAGTATCATTATCATACATAATACAATTAAAATCACCTGCCAGAAGTAAACTACCTTTAGAATAGTGGATAATATCTTCAAACTAAAGTTTAACTGATTTAGCCCCCATACCTGGAATCCAGTAGAGATTAATTAGTGTATGAATCTTTATATTTATTTCTAAAGACACTAAACAAAACATAGAAGACTCATAATATGTATTAATAATTATGGGTGTTAAAATAGTATTTCTAAATAGGATTGCTACTCACCTTTTCTTCTGCTTATAATGAAAACTTACTAAAACTGTGTAGTTAATTAACATTTAATCTACTTATATCTTCTTCCAAAAGGTGAGTTTCTTGAAGGAAACTATTTGTGGTTTATGCAAGTTAAGATATTTAAATATGCTTCCCTTTTTAAAATGATTATTTAACCCATTAATATTAATAAACGCTTCATATGCATATTAAGCTAGAGTTTGAAAACAGCCAATTATGTTCAAGTATATGGAAAATTATATATGATCTTAGAGAAAATACTAGATGTTCATGTTATTCAGCTATTTGCATAATCATGACAGACAGTATAAACTTAAACTCAAAATGTAGTGTACTGAAATAGACCAATTTCCAACACTATGAAGTTAAAAACCCCATGCTTGGATAATAATAATAATAAAAAAAAAAACTATCCAAGCAGTCCTTCTACTTTTACCTACTATTTGCATCAAAGATGCTATCTAGCTAAATTAATCCATTCATATTAATAGAGATATATTGCAAAAAATGCAAATACAGCTGTAATTGAGATCACTATGATGTTCTTGAGTAAAAAGAATTTAACTATTAACCAAATACGTATATATATATATATATATATATATATATATATATATATATATATATATATATATATATATGTCTTAAAACAATAGAAAAAAACATCCTTAGCCTAAATACTAGAATAGATGACTAAAACTATAATATATGTCTTAAGACAATAGAAAAAAACATCCCTAGCCTAAATACTAGAATAAATGACTAAAACTATTATATATATATATATATATATATATATATATATATATATATATATATATATGTTATTCTCTTTTTTCGTTTCCCTTTGATTTCATTTCAAGCAAATAAAAATGTTAATATCATTCAGTATAGGAAACCCACTTACTGTAACACATATTTGTATTTACCAGTTGTCATACCTTTCATCAGAAGAAAGGCATGGTGAGAAGTCAACTTATACATGCATCACACTTAACCTCTGAGGATGCAGACTGTTTAGAGGAAATTATGACAATTAAGTGTATGTTTGAAGATTGGGGATACCCCTCTGATTTGCTTGAGATTACTGAGCAGGAGGTCTGGCCAGAGATACAGGGGAGGTTTGCACCAATAATTAAACATGGTTTGACAATTTCTACCTCTGCCCCAGAAGGAGATATAAAAATTGATGCTTCCAACAATACAGAGTTGCTTTATACTGGGGATGTGAAGGGAGTTGAACAAATTGTAAAGAAAAATTGGATGATTTTACATTGTGACAGTAGTATCTGTCATATGTTTAGCTCTTCTCCTACCTTCACATATAAAAACAAGGCCAGTATTAAGTCTTTGCTTGAAAGAGTAATTATGGGGTACCAACCACCAGGAAATGTGAGCATTGCCCCCAATGTGCTTATATTAATGTGAATAGAATGGGTTATGTAACAAGCAAGATTTTGACTTGGGGCAACAACACTTTTTTAAACTGTAGTTCTCAGAGGATAGTTTATTTGGCAACCTGCTCTATTTGTCACACATTCTGTGTGGCAAAGACCAAAAACAGTCTTAAACAATGCATTTATCAACATTAGTACAGCATTACCTGAAAAGACAACAAGAGTGCCTTGTCTGGGTGTGCTATGTGTTGTGATAGTTTTGAAAGATTTCTTTTTTTTAGTCTTAGATCAAATAAAAGTATCACCTTTCAGTGGTGATTGGGGAAAACTGGTTGCTTCATATAGAAATGTATTAGCAAATTTAGTTTGATGTGACGAACCCTCTCACCCCCTGGGTCTTAATGAAATAATTTCTATAACTAGTGAGTTAAAGAAACAAGCCCTTGAGGTTAAGTAGTTTTCTTTTTGAGCACATTTTTACTTACCAATTACTTGTTGATCAATTAATATAACTTTATACAGCAACTGGTGACACAAATATGTAGTTAATTTTGATTGGTTGGACATGTGTGTGTGCATTCTGTTCATTGGACGTAGTTGTGGGAGTGTCTTTTCATTCACAGTTTTAAACATTTGTAGTACGGGATTTAATTTAGGTTCTGAAGATGTATGATTAGCTGGGTGAAAGCTCTTAACCTGTTTATTCCATTTTTAACTGTTTTTGTTTTTTACAGTTGTTTTGATTCAGTTTTTCAGTAAAGCTTTGGTGTACTGCTTTGGCTGACATATACAGTTTCCCTAAAGACCCCTGCAGACAGAACAATATAAAATTAACTGAAATAATATAGGTAAGAAATCTTTAGCACATTTCAACATGGAATTATTATACTAGACCATAAATATATATAATTGTATGCAAGTCTTTTCTCAAAACATGAAAGACTAATGTTAATCCCATCAAATCCTACAAAACTAAAAGCACCTACTAAACCATTCATTATAAAAAGTATATTTATATATTACAGGAACTTATAAACTGCATGTTCAGGTCAACTAGAACAGTAAACAAAACCATTATCAAGATTTTATATGATTTCTTACTAGACAGAATATAACGGAATAGTATACTAGCAATCAGTAAAGGTTCAGATACAGATATTATAAAAGTGTATTTACTGTACCCAAACCTATAACCTTTTGCTTATTTATATTAAAATGAGAAATGCTTATCCTGCATGAAAAATATAATAAATTCTGAAGTCATAAAAAATAAAAATGATCTACTCTTCACCAAATAAATATATTCTAAAGAATCAAGAATGAAAAGAGGCTAACATAGTTCTTTTTGTGCCTGCATGGAGACACGCTGTGGTGATGTTACTTATATTCTAAAGAGTACTTGTTCATCTTTGATATCAAGTCACAAAACTTGTAAATGTTCTAGGTAAAAGCATTTGTTTATATAAAAGTTATAATCATTTGTTTTAAAACTCTGCTTTGGACCATAAAATATATGTTTTTTTAAAGTCCAACTTACTCACTGCCTTTTCATAAGGGTAAATAGCTTCATTTTCATGTTTTGAAGACTTTCCAAATTAAATAAAGTAAAAGGCCCAGATGTGATCGATAACCTTATTGCTTACATCATCAAACGTGCCTCTGAAGGGTCTGGGAACATTTGCACATCCAAGAATGGGTAAAACAATTCAAAGGAGGATTTGAGTGAACAGTAACATCTTGTGAGCTCAGCAGGAGTCCATGGAGATTTAAGTTGTCAAAAGAATGTGAATAAAATTAATCTCTAGCATGATGGAAGCAGAAATGAAGATGGAGTGCTTTTTAAATACCAATGAAACTAAAAACATTTAAATCAACATAATGAGCAGTTCATATTCATTTCACCAAAGCATTCTACAAAATATTAACTATTTTTAAAAGATTTAAATTTATAATAGAAAACAAAGAAATAGATAGTATATAATAATATAAAATAGTTTCATTTAACACACTGGCATAGCACATCCATTCATATAACAAGCCTGTCATCTTAACTATTTGTTTAAAAACAGTGAAACAAAAACTTCTAAGAATGTTACTTATTAAATATTTAAATCCATCAGTACTTGCTGCTATATAGTTATTAGAAACTAAAATAGTATGTCAAGGTATAAAGTAAATATATATATATTGTAAAAAGGAATAGTTTAAAATAAGTATATTTAAAACCAATGGAGTTTTTCCTTTTACCTTTTAGTGATGTTCTGAGGGCTGTGTTGTTTTATTTTTGAGTTTCAATAGTATAAAAAATGCACTACAGATGAGTGTAAACCAGCAAAGAAAAGGCAACATCAAGATGAAATGTAAAGATCTGCAAAGAAAGTTAAAAGTATTATTTGTCCTTTAATTTTTTTTTTTTTTATTCCAAATCTTTCCATCAATTCTTTTCAGTGTGCCTCTTGAGAGTATTACCGTTCCAATCCATAGCTTCCACTTGGTCCAAAACATTTAGTAAATACTGTGTAGCCAAATTCACTGTATCAAAAGTTGTACTTTGTTTCTTTTTCAATGCTTTTATAAGGGGAAATAATTCTCTTCTTTTAGAAACGACTGCTGCAGAGTAATCATTGTCAAATCTGATTATCGAGTCCTAACATTTAACTGGTGAATCTGTCCAAGCAGTTTTCAAAACAAGTTCTTTATCTTGGCTGGAAAAAGTGGAAGGAATCCAGGATGTTTAGGAAGTTAATCATACTGTCACCTTCAGGTTTTTCAGGAAGTCTATATTTATACATATATATATATATATATATATATATATATATATATATATATATAATCTATATATATATATTATATATATGCAAATCGTTTCGCCTATACCTATTTTCTAGGTCATCCAACTTGTTCTGTAATGACATATTTTGCTTTAATAAAAATTCTACTTGTAGGTCTTCTTCAGTAAGTCTGCCCGGTTCTATATCAAATCAATGAAAATCCATTACATTGAATACCAAAAAAGTGACATGTATTACTCGAACCACGAAAATACCGAACACACTAAACCGCGAAATTTAAAATATCAAATGCTCATAATCCGTCAACTCCACCACCCGCTACATACTACCTAGCCAAACAAAATAAATAATCCACATACATACACTAACCAAACCCTACTCCTAACCCTAAAGTAAAGCACCAAAACTCAACTTCTAACCCTACACTAAACCTCACATACACAACTATCTATGCACTATCCTTAACCCCTCCTAACCCTAAGGTCCATAACTACCACACACTTCCCCTACGTAGATATACCCAAACAAAATAAATAATACACATAAATACATTTAACAAAACTCTACTTCTAACACTGCACTAAATCTTATACACATTACCTTTCTATACACTTACCTTAACCCACACCCTAACCCTAAGGTCCGTAACTATCGCACACTTACCTTACAGAGCTATACCGCAGACGGGTCAACCAAAACACTTTGACATTTCGAATTTCATGGTTTTGCATGTTCAACGATTATGTATTTCGCGCAATACATGTCGATGATTTCGTATTCGCATAAACGGGGTTTCGACAATCTAATAGGAACTCATTCTGCCCTCCATATCATTTAGAGATTCCTCTACAGCTGTAATCTCAGATTTCTGCAACATAATTAACTACTTTAAATGTTCCATTTGTTAAGTACATCTGTCTTTAAAGGCATCCAGTTTGTTGTCCCTTTTATCTATTTTTATGGATAAATCTTGAACGTTAGATAATAAAGACTGCAGTTCCTTTTTAACTGAGGTGTCCTGTAAAGAGTTCTTGGAATGACTCATACTATCCAGCTGTGAAGTCTGTAAATTATCTGGTTGAAAATGACAGGAAAATAAAATGTCAGAAGATAAAAAAATCCCAAGGTAGTCTTCCAAAGGATTCAGAAGTAGATTATTGTTAAAATAATCAAACAGCTACCACTTTAAACTGAAAATTCCTGTCAGAAATAGAACTTTGACAGAAAAGCTGAGAAACTATGCTGTTACCAAGCCATCATCTTGGCCATGCTCCTGATAATGATAATTATAATTAGTTATTTCTAGAAGGTGAAGTGTGGTGACACATTGAGGAAGGTGGAGATACAGGTATAGTGTACATGATCTGTATTCAAGAACATCCCTGCCACATTTTATGTGCTGTTTGTTTACTCAGAAAGATTTCACTAAGTGTACATGCAGTCTACAGTTTGTGGTAACCTTTATGAATCCCCCTCAATATTTAAGATAGTAAGAAGATCAGTAGGAAAACTAAAATTAGGAGAAAGAAGGTAGGAGTTATGTTTGTGTTGTCTATTAACTCAGAATGGTGTACACTTAGTGTAGGCATTAATAAATCCGTCCATTAAAGTTGATTAAATAACAGGAAGTGATGATTTCAGGAGAAGTCCTGAAGTACAGGAGTTTTTTATTATTACTAGCTAGGGTCTCTAAGGCATTTTATAAGCTAGCCTATTATATATTAATTATTGTTACCACCCCTTATATGAAAAAATACTGTGCCCATTAGTTTGTTATGCCTCTGTGAAGTGATGTAGAAGAAAAAGGAGGACTAACATATTGGAGTGGGTGTACAGGCAGGAAGGGGAGGAGGTCTATATAGTTAAAGGAAGGTCTTATTTCAGTATAAATGTAGTTATAGCGGTGGGTGGAAATTGGGGGCAGGGTAATGGAGCAAAGTGAGACCGAGCATAATGAGGAACAGGGTGGGATAGACCTGAACCAGGTGTGTTTGAGTATCAGAAGCAGTTTAATTAATGAACTGCTGGGTAAGTGTTACATAGAGTTGATGCACAGAGGTACATCTGAAGCTGATAACAGCTTAGCTGCGGGTTATACAGAATTAACCTCATGGCTAATTCATTCCTTTAATGAAATGTGATTGCTGGGCTTCAGGAAAACATTGCCCACTATTCTGCAATTCAAGACATCAGATTACTAAGTCAGTTTCCTTCTTAAACATCTGGGCAATAACTTGCCTTCAAATATAGTTCTGGAGACAAGCAAATAATTAATGGCATCAAACATAACTCAAATTCTGCATAAAAAGGATAAACTCATTTTGACATAGAGGATCATAGGAGGTTACTAGGCTTATAGCCCTGGGGCCCTTACAAGCCTAGCCTCAAGTTTATCTCCAAAAAGAAACCTCGGTCAGCATGTGTCGCCTCTGTCAATGAGGGACAAAAGTGGAACCAATTTGTGGTTTCCCATCCACTCATCAAGGTTGTGCTTGAAGAGGGTCAGTGAGGTACTCTGTTTGACATGTATGGGAAGTCTATTCCAGAGACAGGGCAGCCTCTGGGAGACAAACCTGTCTCTCCAGTAGGTTTTGTTGATGTTGCATATTAGATTTAGGCCTATTGAGCGGGTAATGCATGAGGAGTTAGACTTACAGATATGGAGCATCTCTAGTAGTGCAGGGTCCGATATTGCCTTGTAGGCAAGATACAGATCACCTCTTTGCAATCTGTATGATACCGAGTAAAGTGATAGTGATTTGCACCTGTCCACATAGGACAGGTGTTGGAGGTGGTAGATTCTCTTTGTGATTTATTTCTGTGGCCTTTCCAGTTGGTGCAGGTGTTTGGAGAGGTACATACAAAACAGGGCATTATACTCAATTATAGATCTAATGAGGGAGGAGTACAGAGAGGTAATAACCTCTTTTTTTCTGGATGCAATCCCTTTACTTATGTGATGAACCAAGTAAAAGGCTTTTCTGACCACTACCCCCACATGATGGATGAATGTGAAATTGTTGTCAACCTGAGTACCCAGGTCTCTCACCACGAGTTGTGTGCTTAGGAGGTTGCCGTTGATGTGGTAATCAGTAGGGGCCATGTTTTTGCTGACTGGTATAATACATTTTTTTTTTGTATTTAACTTAAGGCCATAACTTTGGCACCAGTTATTTGTAGCTGTGAGACCCTCTTGCAGTATGTTAATGTCATTTGGGGAGTCAGTGACAGCACTCAACTCACAGTCATCTGCAAACTTGGTCAGGCACAGGCCCTTTGTCTTTGCCTGGACCTCTGAAAAGTAGATGCCAAACAGTAGGGGTCCCAGGACAGATCCCTGGGGACCAGTAGTGACAGGTTTGCTGTCAGAGATGGTGGTGCCTACTTTGACCTTGTGAGTCTATCTTTGAACCAGTTGCCCACCCATCTGATGCGATAGGGATTAACACCAAGTTCTGTTAGTTTTTCAGCTGCACTGGTGTACTGTTCAGTTATGCAGGGGTCCTCAACAAAAATTTACTAACAACAGAGACCCCCAAATCTGGAATTTTCTGCTGACATTTTAATAAAGGGTAAGTTTTTAATTCCAATTTACTGTTGTAAAGTTTTATGCCTTTAGTAATGGGAATGGCCAGACATGAAGTAATGAATTTTACTGTGTCACATGGGTCAGTATTTGTTGCTTTCTGTAACATTATTAACAAGTGCTTATTTTTATATGTAGCAATGACCACAATCCCTTGCGTTCTTTTGTGTCCAAGCCTTCTAATTATAAGAACATAGGTACAACTAGGTAGGTGAACACAGGAACCATAAAATGCCAAGCCATAAAAAAGGGCCACTGTCCATGCTATACTTCCTGTTTTCCTTAATGTGTCTAAATATACCATCCTTTTTGAAAGCCTAGCAAAGTTTTTTCTCCTCTGCCTTATCTGCATTCCTTTTTCCTAGGATTTCTGTTATGGAATAGTCAGTATTTTTCTCTTTGATAACAGTGCCAGTTGCTCTGTGCTGGGATAAGGTCAGCCCCTCAATATCCAATAACCTTTATTTAATGGTACCATTATGGTAAGGTGTCCCTTCCTCAGTACCCCAGTGCTCTGAGAGCCCATTAGGTAGTATCTCACAGTACTATAAGGATAGCGTGCCCCTGCCTTAATACCCCAGTGATCTGTGTGCCCATTAGGTAGTATGTCATGATACTATAGGGATAACGTGCCCCTGCCTCAGTACCTCAGTGCTCTGTGAGCCCATTAGGTAGTATGACACAGTACTATAAGGATAGCGTGCTCCTATCTCAAAACCCCAGTGATCTGTGTGCCCATTAGGTAGTATGTCATGATACTATAAGGATAGCGTGCCCCTGCCTCAGTACCCCAGTGCTCTGCGAGCCCATTAGGTAATATGTCACGATACTATAAGGATAGCGTGCCCTCGCCTCAGTACCCCAATGCTCTGCGAGCCCATTAGGTAGTATGTCATGATACTATAAGGATAACGTGCCCCTGCATCAGTACCCCAGTGCTCTGTGAGCCCATTAGGTAGTATGTCATGGTACTATAAGGATAGCGTGCCCCTGCCTCAGTACCCGAGTGATCTGTGAGCCCATTGGTAGTATGTCATGATACTATAAGGATAACATGCCCCTGCCTCAGTACCCCAGTGATTTGTGTGCCCATTAGGTAGTATGTCATGGTACTATATGGATAACGTGCCCCTGCCTCAGTACCCCAGTGGTCTATGAGCCCATTAGGTAGTATGTCATAGTACTATAAGGATAACCTGTCCCTGCCTCAGTACCCCAGTGCTCTGTGAGTCCATTTGGTAGTATGTCACAGTACTATATAGACAACATGCTCCTGTCCTAGTGCTTTTGTGAGACCATTAAAAAGTATATAATGATACTGTAAGGCATTATGAGCCAATTTAGAAGTATGTACTAATACTGTAAGAGTAACATACCATTGTTTTAGTGTCCCTGGTCTTGGTAATGGTACAGTAGGGGTAATACACTCCTGCCTCTGTCACCTAATACTTTGTAAGGTCATTCTACTCTAGCAGTTATGCCTTTGCATCCTTTGAACTAGTGCTGCTGCACTTGTTGACCCCCCCATGAGGAAAGAGATGTTGCAAATCCTATTCAAGGTAGCCATGATTTCGGAAGCCTCCTTATGTACAGTACATATGTAGGGCACCAGACATGATTTGGGAGGCCTCCTTATGTCAGCACATAGGTAGGGCACCAGTCATGGTTTGGGAAGCCTCCTTATGTACAGCGCCGTCCATTATTTAGGAAGCCTCCTTATGAACATTACATAAGTAAGGTACTAGCCATGATTTGGGAAGACTCCTTATGTACAGTATATAGGTAGGGCACAAGCCATTAATATGGGAAGCCTCCTTATGTATAGTACATAGGTAGGACTCCTACCCTATTGGGAAATAGATGTTGCAAATCCTTTCCAACTTGGCCATGATTTGAGAAGCCTCCTTACAAACATTACATTAGTAGGGCACCACTCTAACACAGAATGCCTGGCACGGCTTTCCATTCATGGCCTCTGGAGTGAACAAGTCTGGGAATATGGTTTGTTTATACCTAAACAATTCCTAATCCATTTTTCTTATTTGACTTTATATAGTTATCGGACTGTGACGGCTTGCATCATTCTTCCTAAACTAGCTACCCTTTGGTACCTGTATACTCCCCCAGCCCATAATATTAGCATCAAATTAGTGATTTTTTTATTCATTTCATTCCTTTTACTGCATGAAGGAAAAAACACTCAAAGTGATACTTACCTGATATCCTGCCTTGAAACGTTTCTCACAGGTTCTGTTCACGTAGACCTGTGCAACCCGAACACACGCGCGCACACACACACACAGCCACACGCACACTGCAAAAATATATAAAAACCTACAGACACATACGCACACATGCATATAATAGACAGGCAGGCACACACACACACACACACACACACACACACACACACACACACACACACACACACACACACACACACACACACACACACACTCATACACCCTGCAAAAAACATTACAAAAACCTACACATACAAATGCACACTGAAAAACCATACAAAAACCTACATACACACACACACACACACATGTAACAACAGATAGACACACTCACCCACTCATGCACACACACGTTTTTATGTCTAAGGTTACTTTTGCATGTCTCCATATTAGAAATGACATTTTATTTGTTCCCATTTCAGGTTAACCCTTCCTTCCATTTCTCTCTTACAAAGCGTGCATTTTGCCATTCTTTCTCCCCAGCACTGCCTACTCTGCAGCACTTGGCACCTTTTCTTTCCATTTACTGTTGGCACCTTTTTTCACTTGAGGGTTTGTGTTCAATGAATAATGGTCCACATGACAGACTCTTATTATTCTGTGTCACATGATCTGAACCACATGACTCCTTTGCACACAGGAATCCAGTAAAATGAACATCTGGTAATGAAGCCTCTAAGAGCAGATAGCCACACCTTCATTATGGTTTGTAGGCAAAGCTCAGGCTTTGCTGATCTGTGAGAACATCATTTCTTGTTGATTATCTGTGCTTTGAAGCTCTCTGTAATACATAAAGCAAAAGAGAAAACTCCAATGTGATATACTGACTGTACTGACTTAATTTTATTTCTGAACTTCTTCCCTTAACTTACCAGCCTAGCAAACTGTCAAATGGCTAAAGAAACAGGTAGAAATGAACTGGGTCTTGTCAGTCAGCATTTAATTTCTTTACCCTTCTCTCTCACATACTGGGTTGTATTCCAAACAAATTTATTAACTAGCTTAACATTCCTGGGTAAACAAAAATACGCCATCACAAATAACAAACCAGATACAAGTAGGAGAATGTAAAACAAAAAAAAAAAACAGCTCAAGGAACCACACAGAACACTTATAAAAAAAAAGTTTTACAACTTGAAAAAGCATAGCGAAAGCCTGCTGGCTTGTTGTCTTCAATAAATGTGTTCCGCATGGTTCTTTGAGCTGACTGTTTGTTCTAAACAAAAATATGCACTTGTACACGCTGGATCTTATCTGTTTGTATAACCATGAAATAATAAAGTTTGCTTTTTATTGTTTTTCGATATCCTAAACCTAGCTTAGATGTGTCTTGTTGGGGGAGAGTTAGCATGACCCTCCCTTATTCATTCCACATTAGAAATCCATAAACCTCTGCAGCCAGAATGGGACAGTTCGGCTGATTCTTGATATTACTATGGTTAAGACGAGGCTAATTTGGTCACGTCGGGTGGAGCCTTGATTCTCAATCACTCTTGCCATCCTGGTCTGCTCTGCTGCATATTTGGTATTCACTTGACATCCTTAAACTCTTTTTCATCTTCTTAGTTCTATGGACCTGTTTCTGGATTTCTTTTGTTCATTACATGATTAATCAATGCTTCCATAGAGAGGTTATTAGTTTGTCCTTAGTTTACTGAGCACTTGTATGTGCTGTTTGTCTGCTTATCTGAACAGTGATGTTTCCTGTCTCTTATGAATTATTTATTTATTTACATGTGTTTACTGAAAAAGTCCAACTGGGCCAGAAGCCCATTTTCAGTGGAGGCCCGGGGAGAAAAGCTCCACAGAAATATAAGCAAAATACACTAATTAGATCATACAATAGTATACATATAGTAAGATGCAGAATACACATCAACTAATTAGTCTATACAAAGAAGTATTCAATATAGTTGAATACTTCTCTGGGCAGGTTTATAGACTCAGGTATTGTACTTATCCTACCGATCTGCAAAAGGTATTTCTTCATGTTATTCCCGTTGGAAAAGACTGTGTAGCGGGCACGGTACAACGCAATCATTCACGGTGTCGCACTACTGCATTTTTAGCATCTCCTTTTCTCTTAGAAAATGCTAACATTGCTGTCACTGAACGATAGCACTCAGGCAGCTGACTGACTTCTAATTTCTTCTTTTTCTCTTTGTGTTCCCTGATCCACGTTCTCATTGACAGCCGTGGCACATATTTCAGAGTTGTTCAGAGAGGCACATTTTGCCCTGAGTCCCTACTCCAGCTGTGCTTACAGACCTCTTATAAAAGCAATAGCTTTTATGTGACAGCAGGAACAGCCGGTATAATGACATATTTTGTCATCATATTTACCCCACTCGGAAGGATACAGATGTAATACTACCTCCTGGGCACTGCCACATGTAAATTACGAGTCTAATCTTTGCTGTTGCAGGTTATCCTGTGCTGTGCAGGTATTTGTTATCTGTGACCTTCTACAAAATATGAAAATAAAATATACAATGTTCATTTCTCTGCAGATTACACATAACTAACAGATGATCCATAGCCTCCATTCAATAAAACCAACATCTTATTAACAGAAAAAAAGGGAGAACAACTGTTTCACTCGAGAAGCTAATTAGAAAGAAATAAAAGATTAAAAGGGAAATATACTGAGAGAAAATAATATGTAGATTAGCTGCATCAGGAGATCAATCAGATGAACTCTAAGAAGGAAGCACAGGAAAATATAAGCAGGAATGTGCTCCCCCTGTGTCATCCCACACACAGTAGGATATTCTTGGTGGAATTCATTCCATTTAGTAAACGCTACTGTTCTGCATAACGACTTGCATGCCATACAAAATAAATTTCACTTTCACTCAGTGCATGTCATCCTCATTTATTTTCATTCTGTGTGCATGAAATTAGCATTCATAACCAAGGGGGAAAGTCACTTGTGCTGTTCGAATTGCTGTATTTATCATTCTTTGCATTTATTTCTGAGAGCATGAAAGGATTTGTATAAAAGTAGCGGATTCATTACCCAGGCATCACAGTCTCCACTTTATGTATGTGTGTGTGTGGGTGTATTTATATATTTGTGTGTGTGCAGTATAAATAGCCTTTCCAATATAACTGGGACTAAGTTCTCTTTGAGACATGGAACGTTTTGACAAAAGGAAAAAAAAGTTGCCTTGATTGCCAGTGGCTTGTTTTCTGATAAATTTCATTTCAGATCACAACATAATAGTAAAATGATGACAAAAAAAAAGCATTGTATGACAAACGAGGCCTGTGTTCATGAACCAAGCAGAATTTGACTTGAAACAAAGAGGTGATTTTATTTTTGCACGGTTGCACAGTCCACCTTACTTATTCCCTTTGTTATAGTATATAAGAGACGATGCAGAATCAGGGCTAGTTGTATTCATGAATAAAGAAATAATCTGCACATACTCTACTTTTACTTATATTTGTTTCAAGAAACAATGAAAAAGTGATTTAGGTGCCATATAATTAATTGTAGAAGACTCATTAAAGACTAACCTTCACAGTGCGTGGTCCTATATTATTAAACAAAGACTGGAAGTCAGGTCAACCCACATTATGCTGCTTTAACATTGACACAAAGAGTGGTTAGTATGTGCTGAATAAAAAGTCTGCAGCCGCTTACAACCTTGTAAAGGCATTGCCAGTGAAATGTTTTATATGTGTGATTTCCCGTCGTAATTATAAAGCTAAAACTAGGATAAGGCCTGACCAATATCCAGAGCCAGAAGTAAATGCAGAAGTTTATGGATAGGTGATTTATGCTTTGTAATGTACGGACAAACCAAATACTATAAATGTGATGATTCAGAGACTTCCTAAGGTATGCCAGCAGAGATGTTTTAGTGCAATAGTCTGGTGTTATAAGATTCTCACATCCTGTAACTGTATAACTTCCAGCAGTAGCATTAGGAAAGAAAGGCCTGCTGAAGCACTATGTTCCATATATGAGATTTTTACTAACCTATGACTATAAAGTAAAAAAAAACTCTTGCCTACTAAAGCAAAACAATATGAAATGAGAGTAGTCAATACATTTGAACCTTGGAGAGGAAAATAACTGGTTTGGATTGCAAGTTTTTGTAAATGCTTTTCTGCTCTAATGAAACTGCAGTCACATCAGCATCCCAGCCACTAACTTAAATGTTGAATTACATATCCATATATTTTTATCATCAGAAGAAAATGTATTCATTCTACTTTTTGCTTAATCTGCAGCAAATACAATAATCTTCCCATATGGAAGAGTAGCACTCATGTTACTTTCTAATTATTATTCAAAACACAACTAATTCACATAAAGAAATGAGTGAAACATGGGCCATGTTAGGACATCAAAGCATGCCTAGCAACCACCTAATATGTATACTGCGGCGAAGAACTATACACACACACACACGCACATACACTCTGATGTCTTAAGACAGCATAATTTCATAAGCCTTTTTTTAATATTTTATTCTATAGTACGTCATGACGATATTATATTCTTATAAAAGCTGGGAGGAGCATTTTCTCTCCCCATGTGAAGTAGTGTAAATCCATTCTTTAATCTTTTGCACTGTAATGAGCAGTTATTATAGCCCCAAGACTGACAAAGATTAGTGTATGGTGTGTGTGTGTGTGTGTGTGTGTGTGTGTGTGTGTGTGTGTGTGTGTGTGTGTGTGTGTGTGTGTATATATATATATATATATATATATATATATATATATATATATATATATATATGGGTCTACTTCAGAATGTTGACCGTTTAGAACGCCGATTTTCATATGATAGACATTCCGAAAGACCGACATCCTGAAATAGCACCATTTACCTACCTGTAAGCACAGTAAAACTGTGTTATGCAGGGGGGCAAGCCCCCCTGCCATCCCACACCCCCTGTTACTTAAATATTCTTACTCTGAGATCGCACTACAATGCAGGAAAAGCTGGAAAAGGGAATTTCCCAGTCCCACACTGTAGCGGGATCTCTGCTATCATTTGTCAGCCTT
>NC_056747.1:106383812-106403812 GCF_019279795.1 Protopterus annectens
TTAATTTCAACATACTAAATTTTAAACTGGATCATTTAAAACCAGATTAGATGGGGGGTTATGTCCCCAACATCCCGCCTAACTATATATACTAACTCTAGGATTGCACTACAGTGAGGAAAAGGGCATAGTAGTGGCAGCATTTAGACTACTGTAACATAAGTGAAAGGTATATGCCCTTTTCCTCACTGTAGTGCAGTCCTGGAGTTAGTATATATAGTTAGGGGGGTGTGGGGGGCACCCCCCCCCACCTAGTCTGGTTTTATATGGTCCAGTTTACAATTTAGTATGTTGAAATTCAGTATTATGGGTTTCAGTCTTATGGGTTTCAGTCAAGTGACTTTTCAGTCTTTTGAAATTTCAGTCTTATGGTCCCAGTAAAATGAGGCTTCTATCATATGATAGCGATCGACATATACATATAAAATATATATTTATATATATGTATGGTTGCAGTTCAGGTTATAGAGAATTGCTCTGCTTGACTAGAGGTGCTGTTCTATTTACCAAAGGACTGTTTTCTTGTTTTATGTTATATTAAAGTTTTATAATGTCAGCTAAAGCACAATAGCATAAAATGTATGTTTCCCTTGGGTCAGTGTTATGCAACCCTGGAATTAGAATATTTAAGTTAGGGTGTTTCAGGTGGGAGCAAAGCCCCCCATCGGATTGAGTTTACTAGGTTTATATGTTTTTTTAATGTTTTTCCTTCTCAATTGCAAAATAATTTTACATGTACTTCCACTGAGATCTCATGGTGTATGTTTCTCTAACGTAATAGTGTATTTGATTAACTAGATTTTGAAAGGATCACAAAAGGAAACTGTCAGAGTTCTTTTTGTGATGTAATTTGTTTTGACAGTTTATGCTTTCAGTGATTTGTGCATAAAAGATAAAGCTGCAGAAAGAAATGTGGAATCTTGTGTGAAACAAAAAGCATTAAATAATGAATTTTGTTTCCAATGGGTGGGTGAGGGGGCACATAGTTAGATTCTATTTCACTAATATGAAGGAGGACAACAGTAATCGAAATCTGAAAAATGATGTGCTTGCTACAAATGAAATTGTTCCTATGGAGTATTATAAAACTACAGCTAAGGATATTAAGTCAGCAGTATGTTGATGTATTACATTCAAGTCTTTAAAGTGTGCTACATTTTTGGAAGGGAGGGAAGTTCAATCCTTAATAGCTTCTTGAAGTATGGTCCATTATATATGTATGCTTTAAAGGTTTACTTGAATGGATTAAACTCCCTGTTGGTAATGGTAGGATGTTCAGATATGGTCACTGCTCCCAATGTCAATATATCTTTAAGGGGACCAATTTTACTTTGGAAAATTATAGTGAAATTCAGTTAGGGCAGAAATATTATTGTGATAGCACAGGTGTTATTTATGTGGCACAGTGCCAATCCTGTACTTGTTTTTATATAGAGAAAACCAAGTGGACATTGAGGGCTAGGATTTATCAGCCTTGTTATGATATACAAAAAACAAAGCAAGAAATGCTCTTTGTAAGCATATCAGGAGACATTTTACACACTAATTTAAGTTCTTTGTCACAGACCATGAGGGAATTCAATAAAGCCTACATCGATTCATTTTCCATGTAGGCATAGTGGCACGCAGCTTACATGGAAGTAAGCAGCCATGCGACCCAGTGAACAGAGCTGAAGGGTGTGCACAAGCATGCCAACACGGACATGCCCATGGCATGCAAATCACCACATAAGCAGGTCAATTGCATGCAAATGAGGGTGTAGAGCGATCCAGCAAGCAGATAGGCAGTCGTGCAGATCCTGTGTTGGTGTCAGAAGTGTATACGGAAAATTCCCTTGTACATGAAATAAACAAGTGAACAGGGGCTGTAAAGGCCCTGTTAAAAGGTCAGAAATAGCAAAGTAGACACAGATATGTGCAAAACTATGCCCTGTGTGTCCAAAACATAATGAAAAAAAATAAATATATTTTTTAATACCCATATTATGTTTGTGCAGCACACGGCAATGTGCAAACATGCCTTTATGCAAAAAAAAAATACTTAAAAGTGTAAAAAGGAAAGAAATAAAATATGTGAGAATAATGCATTATAGGGCCTTGCATGGAGTATGTACAATGATAGATTTATGGGGTTGCTAAGGAGGCAGGTCCTGAAATAGTGTAGTATCCAAGATGTGTGCATGGATCTGTATGCAGATGTGCTGGGGTTACTGAACAGCAAAAAATGGGTATCTGTGCCAACAGATGAAACCTGTGTAGCTCCAGAACCATGTTGGTGTCCACAGAAGAGGTAGCTGACATCAAAAGGGTGTGTCTCTCTATTTCTTTAAGCACATTGGAGCTCAGTAGTGCCTGTTTGTGCACCATGCCGCTCAGCTGAGCAGGGGTGTGTGTCCAGAGCTGCTAAGCTTTGTTTAGCCTTGGGCATGTGTTTAATCTGAGTTTGAGCTATGCTGAGCATGCCCATTCATGGGGGTGTGTCTATTGACTGTTGATCATTGTTTATACCTGTGTTGTGGGTTTGCACACTGTGTCACAGTGCTTAGTAAGGAAGGCTGTCAAAAAAAAAAAAAAAAAAAGAAATTGGCTGAGAAAGCCAGTCATATATATAAATTACTGATGACCCCTGTCCCACCTAAACTGGGTCATTCCAACCCCTTAATGATGTACCTGACAGGTGGAATACATTGTAGTTAGCCAATCACACAGGGTGCATTTGCAGCAGAGCACGATAAAGTATGCATACACCCTACAATCTGATTTTCCCCCCATACTCTGCACCATTGGGGTACAGACTTGAGAATTTTAACTGAGAGAATGTTAGGGGCTGCAGCAGCTCTGCTACATTTGTATGTGCTAGATGCTGAGGTCAGTGCTGCTGCAGGTCTGCCACATCTGTATGTGCTAGATGCTGAGGTCACAGCTGCTGCTGCTGCTGCAGGTCTGCTACACCTGTATGTGCTAGATGCTGAGGTCAGTGCTGCTGCTGCTGCAGGTCTGCTACACCTGTATGTGCTAGATGCTGAGGTCAGTGCTGCTGCTGCTGCAGCTCTGCTACACCTGTATGTGCTAGATGCTGAGGTCAGTGCTGCTGCTGCTGCAGGTCTGCCACATCTGTATGTGCTAGATGCTGAGGTCACAGCTGCTGCTGCTGCAGGTCTGCTACACCTGTATGTGCTAGATGCTGAGGTCAGTGCTGCTGCTGCTGCAGCTCTGCTACACCTATATGTGCTAGATGCTGAGGTCAGTGCTGCTGCTGCTGACAATAGGTCTAGACTGACAAGGAGAAGAGTGTTCAGGCCCAGGGTAATGTTCCAGGAGCTACATGAGCTGGAGATTATAGAGCCCTACAGGGTGGACAGGAACATACTACATGAACTCACTGAGCTCTGCCACCCTCAACTCAGACCCAGAGCCAACAGAGGAGAACCCATCCCAGTGGAAACAAAGGTATGTGTAGCCCTTAGGATACAAGCTACAGGTACTTTTCAGAGACCAACTGGGGACATGATGGGGGTCTCACAGGTATCAACATCCAGGGTATTCCACCAGTTCCTGGATGCCATGCAAACACATGGCAGTGAGCACATTTATTTACCCCATACCCCTGAGGAGAGGGCCAGCAGTATGCATCTCTTCTACCATGTAGCACACTACTCTGAGGTACTGGGTGCCATACGATACAAAAGAACACAACTCACTGCTGAAGACGTTCTCACCAAATACAAGAAAATAGTAAATGCTAAAAGATGAGAACAGTCACCATGAATAATATCATCAATGCAAGTAAAGTCCAATGTTACCCACGATAAAATCCAAAGGAAGTCACAGTGGAAATGTAAAAAATCATTTATTTCAGAACAAGGAATGAGCGCTTTCGCATAGTCTAGCTATGCTTCATCAGATACAATAACTCAATACAATTAACAAATATATATACCCAACATTTTGGCGGGCTCATTAATTCAACCGCTCATTATCACCTGAATTAATTAATGATCATCATCGATGGAAATAGGTTCAGGTTAAAATAAAACTCATTGCATTCCCTTTTCAGTTCACTAAAAATCATATAATACACAACACTTTAAACATTTTGAAAACAACAAAACTTACAGATTCCAGTAATACATGGATGTTTTAAGCATCATTCAAACAAACAAGTACCTATTAAAACCACTAGAAAAAATACTAGTGCTTATAAATATTACCGCTCACCTCTTACATATAGTATCAGTAGCTCTCGGTACATTACTTGCAAATTGCACTCCATCGCTGAACAACATATGCGTATAGCTTGAATATATCCATCTATATTAAAACTGCGCCATAATCGCAAGGAGCTTGATAGAAAAAACAAGCTCTTAGCCCACAGTTTTCTTCAAAAAAATATATAAACCCCATATACAAACATCAACTGTGACGTTCGCTTTGGAACTAGTCCCTCCTTCTGTACACAAATAGTATCACATGTTCTTAGAGCTCAGATAGAGTATCTCAGGAAGTTAGTAAGTAATCTCCCTGGTCCTAGTGCCAACATTTTAATCTATAGAATGAATGTTAAATAGTGGCACTTCATTCAAAACAACATCAATCATCAGAGAAAGCATATATTCATTCTCATAGAACATAGCAATTCAGATAACGCTCGAGGACTGATGGTAGTTCTAAATGCGTCAACCATAAAAAAGGAGCTGTTATATTTAAAAACTGATACTTCATGACTACTGTATATATATATATGTACTGAATACACATCATAACTATAATACATAAACTACCAAACAGAACAATATGTATGAAGTATATAAGAAATCTCATATTTAAATATGATCGACTAGACGAAATTATTGAAATTCAAAAAAACATAACTGTGAATCACAAAACTCTTAGTCTATGTTAAAGTAGAGTTACCTTATCTATTAAAAGCCTAGGCCATTATTATTCCAATTTCATAATTCATTGCATATGCCTTTGAAGAAAGGCAGTATACACACTATAACACTTGATATGAAATTGCTCATTATAATCTAGATGGACATGTATAATGTTATATGCTGCAACATATAATGATTGGAGTATACATTATACAAAACATAAAATAAATGAAATCATTTGCAAAAAATAAAACAATATAAACCCATACATACTATGAAGACCTTATTTACCTTGTATTACTATATATGTTATGAACTATAGGAATGTCATAGCCCTGAAAATCAATAAATAACGCTATCTACATTCTGCCAACACAGGTTTCAGAGAAATAGAGTTATTTAACCCTGGTGGAAGGTGTGCCGCTAATTTCAGGATCCAATGCAACTCAGCTTTGGCCAATGTATTCTCAATGCTGGGTGCCATAGACTGCACTCATGTCCAAATCAAAGCACTGCCCGGTGAGGAGGGTAGAGTCTACATCAACCACAAGGAGTATCACTCCATCAACTGCCAGATCATGTGCAATGCCCAGGGCATTATCATGATTTGTGCTGGCATTCCTGGTAGTTATCATGACTTCCATATCTGGCACAAATCACAGCTGTACCAGATGTTTGCCAGAGGGGACATCTTGTACGGCCATCTACTGAGGTATGTTGGCTATGTACTGGAACCATGGATGATGACACCCATTAGAAATGCACACACACCTACTGAAGAATGCCATAATGAGGCACATGCATAAACTGGGAACATCATAGAGCATGTGTTTGGGCTGCTCAAGTCACGGTTCTGGTGCCTCGGTATATCAGGTGATGCCCTGCAGTACTCTCCAGCCACATGTGCACAGATGTGCACAGTATGCGCCATGCTACACAATATGATCCTGTGGAAATAGCTGCAGTAGGCTCAACACAGGGAAGGTACATACAGCTCCCCACCAGTGCCTAGGTCCCCACAGCCACAACCACAAGGGGATTCACAAGAGGAACCCCCCTGAGACTGTCCCTGTAGGCAGACATAGGCATGACCAGTATGCCCTGGCCTTTTCCAAGAGGCAATGCACAGCACATGCACTAAAAACCTAGGGTCCTAGGGATGGACATCTTACTCTGACTCACATACATAGCAAAAAGGATGCCAGGCACACCACACAACCTGTATCTAACCATGTATTGGCTGTGTACTGCATGCATCAGACAGAGTCAGCCATGAAACACAGGTGTCTCAGCCACTGCATTCACAAGGTAAGTCACTTTGCTATACAACAAATGCACGAGGTACTAGGCTATGGTAGCATATATATATATATATATATATATATATATATATATATATATATATATATATATATATATGGACCTACTGTATGTATGCAAGGGAATAGAGTGGGCTACTGGGCAACTTGCAGAGATCTAACAACCAGTTGGGACAACATGTACTCTGTCCAATACTGAGTGCCCCATAATATTCATTAGGCCACATGGCTGGAAACCCCACTGCATTATGCAAGGGAAATGCCAAACAGTGGGGTCATAGGACAGATGCATGACTGTCAATGCCAGAGTCCCCTAACCCCAACACATCTGTGTTCCCATACAACTGCAGTAACAGAGTATGTTTGCAAGGATATATCAGCAGACCACACATTTCCAGGGCTGTGACATAGAACCTGCCCACATATTTTACCCACAAAATGCAGGGGTCAGTGTATGTCTGTACGCTGTTGATAGTGTGAGGAATTAAACCTCTCCCTCTCTCTTGTGGCTGGTGTGTTTCACTAGGCTAAGGACATTAACATGGGTGATGGTTTGAAGCTGGCAGCATCTACAACTTTTGCATGTGAGTTACTCGTATGGTAGGAGTCCTAGAGACTGTCTTAACACCACAATCTGTGACTGCAAGACAGCTGTACAAAGCCTGAGAAAATGGAGGGACAGAGGGCCAAACATACAGACAGAGATTATACATGGTCTGAGTAACCTAGAAAGTGGCTAGTATAACAGCAGGTTGCACCAGGTAAGATTGGATGGCACAGTGGTATAGCGGTAGCATTGTCACCTCACAGCAAGAGGTTTTCTGGTTCAATTCTTGGTTGGGGTGCCTTCTGTGCACAGTCTGCATGTCCTCCCTGCATTAGTGTGGGTTTCCTCCAGATGCTCTGATTTCCTCCCACATTAGAAAGATGCTTCTGGAGTGTTTCTCTCCGGGCCTCCACTGAAAATTGGCTTTGTTCCAAGTCAGACTTTCCTGGTTAACAAATGTTAAATAAATAAAAAAATAATAAAAATTAGCTGCAGGAAGTAAAGGCCATCAATTAAATGTCTCAGTAGTTACAACACTTCAGTGCCTGTATTTTACAGTATAGTACCAGACAACCACAACTGTATGAGGAACAGGGCAGACATATGGAGCAATAGGCCAGACAATCTGCAAAAACATGTACAGGGAGAGGTATGCAAATTGTCACTCTGTATGTGGTGTTACAGCATGTACCCCAGTACATCAAACCTCTTACAACAACAAATCTGGCCAAAGCCATGAATGTAAGTGGGACAAAGGCACACAGATAGAGGCAAGTGTTAAATATTGCACTTACAAATGTAAAGAATTGATAGACTAACAGGTCTTGCATTACCATGAATCTCCTGAAGAGTCTGTAATCTGAATCTCAAATGTCTGTCATTATTTCTTATCATCACTCTAATGATTTGCCACCATTGTGCCAGAAATCCACAATGTTATGTAACAAGGACCAAAGATATGAGGAAAATATCTGGACTTTCTGTGCAATCTGTACAGTTGATAGGTATCAGTCACATATTACATTCAGCAAACAGCCAGGGAATACCTTGGACAAAATATCATGGAGATGTTATAGTGTGGAAACAGGTGAGCAGCCAATGGTCTGCAGCATACAAAATCTTGGACTAGGTAGGTCTGACCTGGAGTCACCGTGTAAGTACTGACAGTTACACTAGGCATGTTCCTACAGTTAGCTAACTTGAACCCATGTCTCTTACCTCTTCCGCCCAAACAGCAGCTATGTGGAGATATGTCTGTGCATACAGACAGCTATGTATGTCTCCCCCTATCCCCCTCACACATGATTACCCTAGCTATAACCCAGGACTGTGGGTGGCAAAATATACTACAGGCAAGACATTTAACAAACTGAGCTACTGAGTCAGTGCTATAACTGGTGTATTTGCAAGATATATGTGCATACATACAGTCTGTGACACACATTGTCTGCATCCATCATTATGTGCACGGCTTTCAAAGGCAGTTGTGCAGCAGGGTCCCAGTTGTACACATGTACTTTGCCATTGCTGGTTTAGCAAGTTTGTTTAAAGATGTTGCTGATAAAAGGTAACTATTACCTGCTATCATACCTCTCAATCTCATAGAACAAGAAATCTGGACAAAACCATAAATAAAAGCGGGACAAAGGCCCAAAAATAGGGACAATCTTTACATATTGCTCTTACAAATGTAGAATGTTGATAGAATAACAGGTGTTGCATTAGCATGTGTTTTCTAAAGGGTATGAAGTGTGAAACTCAAATATCTGTCATGATGTTCTAACCTCAATCTTTGATGACTTGCCAGTACTTTGCCAGAAAAATATGATGTTCTGAAAGTGGGCCAAAAATAGGGGGCAAAACTGTGGACATTCTGCAACAATCTGTACAGTTGATAGGCATGCCTGTTATCCCAGGCCTAATGTACATCCATTATTATTTATTTGGCTGTGTACTGATGTAGTGTTTGCATCACAGTCCCAGGTACACAGCCATTTTTCCCATTATACGTACTTGCAGTCTGTTAGTGGCAATCAGTACATTTAGCTGGAAACACATGCTTTAATTCAGAGCTGAGTGGCCTAGTGGGCTAATGCACTATGCTGTAGTTGATAGGGGCCTGGGTTTGAGATGTGGCAGGGGTGATTATTTTGCTGATCTGCCTAACACTGTGAAAACACATAAGACCATTAAGGCACTTTTAAGCAGGTCTGTGTGGGTTTGCATGATGTGCTCTTTAGCTCTGCATAAACCCACGCTGAAAATTATAACAGAAAAGAAAAAGTGGCTGATAGGGCAGTGGTAAAATGGGGACAACCAGGGGATAAAACATACTGAAAGGCAGGTAGGTTTGTGTAGGAAAGGACCATAGCTTTCCATTTCTTGTACAGCAACAGCTGTGCAGGTTTTACAGAATTTGTACATGAATTTGGAGCCACTCACACCCCAGAGAGAGGGGTGAGTACAACATAAATGTTTTAATTAATTTCATAATTAGTTGTGTCCAGTGGATATGTGTGAAATAGAGAGCTATGTATGGGGTGATATTTTTTTTGTGGGGCAGGGGCACACTTTCTTATTTTTATTTTTTTAAGGAGAGAGTGCAATGTTGGGGAGGGATGTAGGTACATGAGAGGAGGTAACTTGGGTAGGAGAGGTTTCATTTGCAGACAGACAAGACAGCTGACAGGGGCAGTGTGTGACACATAAAGGGGGTAAACACCTTGGACAGGGAAGATGTTGTAGAATCTGAGGTGCATGTGCCTCCAGATGGCAGCAGCGTGACTGAGATCCCCACCCATGGGCAGTCAGAACTCTCTTTTATTGCCCCAAAGGTGGCTGTGATGGAGGCTGGGTGCCGGGGCCACCAGGCCCCACCAGGTTGTCCAGTCTGCCTTCAGTCTGGTGCAGGTGCTGGTCATAGCTCCTATGAACAATCTTGTGCACCATAGCCGGTAGCTGATCCTGGGTGACAACCCCCATCTGCCCCCCCTGGGGGGAATGGGCTCCATCCCCTGAGGTCATTCCACTCAAAGGTGGTGCAGGGACAGTGAAAGGAGCACCACCGGCTTGGGTCCCAGAGATGCTGGAACCCGGTGCCATGGCCGGTAGAGTAGGCAGATCACCGGGAACTGGCCTAGCCTGATGTACTGTGGTTATGCAGGTAAACCAATACATATAGGTGAGTTATGAACAAAACCATTGTTAGTAATAACAGCATTCCAGAACACTGGGAATAACCCCATTACAGCTCAATGCATATTATGTGAAACACAACAAGAAATAACAGAACAGTCAGTATATTTACAGCATACCAGTAACAGTTACTGCATAAAGCCAACAGAATAGGTAATTCAACAAGCTATTTTAATATGCAACCATAGTAATACATAACATTAATAAAGCACATGCCTCAAAATAAAGTTTATGGAACATCATATGTTAATAGTAAACCATAAGCAATATATAACAGTAATACATTTATGAAGATAAGTTGTGAGGACAGAGAAATACAGTCCATTAATATCATCATAGGCTATATAGTTGACAACAGTAATGCTATCTACTCTACAGGTCTGTCCTTTTTTATGTGTAAATGTGCCCTATAGCTGCTGTAGCATGTACATACCTCTCAAGCTATCTGCATGGGACACTATGGGCCAAGCAGTAACACCTGCAGGTACACAACTACAAAGAACACTTGCGCATCAGATGGACCTATATAACTACCATGGAGTACTGTGGGCTGATGTACTGCTACTTTGCTATTGACATATAACCATGTTGATGATATATCTGTGACAGAGGGATTACGCAACAGTAATTACATTCCATGACAGCATGACACTTGAGAGACATGCATGTGTACAGTAAAGAGAGTACACAAGTGTCATGCCTTGCTTTGCAGGCATGGGGATAGAAACCAATAGCAGTGACTGCAGGGGACATGTATATCACATGTATTAACAGACTGCAGCAAGACACACCAGGCATACAGCCATATCAAGATTACACATTTTATTTATTTCTTTTATTTTATTATATTTTACTATTATTTCACATACTTCCTTTATTTATGCATTAATAGCACATTGGTGGTAATGATTTCAACAGTGTCTGACATCTGGACAAATAATTATTTACACAATACTATGAGCTATCTCACCCATTTGCCTGCAGTTCCTGTGGAGAGAATGATATCTGTAATCAATATGTGACTGATACTCTAATATTTCAGGGAGGCATGGGGATAGAACCCAATAGCAGTGACTGCAGGGGACATGTGCGTCACATGTATTAATTGACTGTAGCAACCTTTCCAAGACACACCAGGCATACAGCCATACCAAGAGTACACATTTTATTTCATTTATGTTAATATATTTTATTATTATTATTATACATATTTCCTTTATTTTATGCATTAATAGCACATTTGTGGTAATGATTTTAACAGTCTGCGAAATCTGAATAAACAATTATTTATACATACTATAGGCTACCTCACCCATGTACCAGTAGTTTCTGTGGAGAGAATATCTGTCACCATAACATATCTGATTCAATAATATTTATTAGTGCATAGCACTGGATTCAAGCCCTGGTCTGTATGTGGGAAAATGTACTTAGTACAAAGCATTTAACAAATGGAGCTACTGAGTCACTGCTAAAAATCTGACTAATATTTACCTAGAGCTCACTTAGAAACAAATATGACCTGGTAATAGTACTACGGTGTTATAGTAAACTGCAGTGACAGTTGAACACACATGCATGTAATGCAATAATGACAGAGATACTAGGTAACCTATACATTACTAAATAAAATGCAGGTGTATACAATATATTGTTACTGGGTTGAAATATCAGCTCTAATTCCACAAGTATTGCACAACATTTTATTACAGATACCTTCATGCATTTATTGGAATAGTTTTGAGTCTTTCTTGCATAACAGTTGGCATTATGCAGCTGTAATTCCACAGTTACTGCACTACAAATGTTTTATATATAAATGGTTCATGTTGTACTCTTTTTCTGTCTTACTTGACTATAGATAGCATAATACAGCTGTACTCACCACACTTACAGCACAAACTGGCCAGGCACCCTGTGTGCACCTCAGCATTGTGAACGCTCACCTCTGCAGCTGTTGGGAGAGAAGCACACCATTATGCATACCAGTTTAGCAGACATTCAAGATTAAATATTGGTGAAACACAGGTAAACATACTTCCACACATATGGAACATTGCCTGCCTAGAATTCTTGGACCCAAGCATCCAAGAGAGCCTCCTTCCTTCTTTTCAGATCATCATGGTGGTGCTGACACTGCTCACTTGTGCGGGGGATACCAGTTGCACTGGTGAAGTCCCTTGCCAGCTGGTTCCAGGCCTCCACTTTGTACTCTGAGCCCCGATAACCTCCCTGCATGTGCCAGTCTTCATGGTTTTTCACTAGGGGTCTGACCATGACCCTGGACTCCTCAATGCCCCATTGCTACGCCCAAAAGTGCAAACCCTCTCCAACACCTGCCATGGTATCCTTCAGAGACAGAACTCCAATGGATTATGGTGCATTTCCACCTATTGGGATAAATATAGTCCTTTTTCCCACCCTTACATGCTATTGGGCAGTATTTAAAAATGTGGCACATCATTTAGTTAAGCTGCTCCAGCCTGCGTGGTGCTAAGTGTTGCTTAAACTGGCAATGCTTAGCAATGCACAAACCAGCTAAGCACAGCCAAGTGGTGCTTAAACAGAGATTGTTTAAGCAGTGCTTAGCAGGGCTTAGCAGAGCTTAGCTGAGGGAAAATCATGATTTAAAAATAATTGGCATAATTAATATTGTGAAAATAATTGCTGAATTTCCCTTTCATGTATTCAAACCCCACACCTATTGCACAGGAGGCCATAACTCTATCCACTTGGCTACGGGGATATGTGGAATGCTGCTATACTTTTACATATACTTCTGAGCCATGTTTATGCATTGCTAAGCACCGTGCTGTGCCACGCAAATATGCTAAGCAATGCTTAAGCTTGACCTTTGAATCACAAATTAAATGCATCTGATTTCTATTTTTAGATGTCTGGCATGTGTCAATTGCTGTGCGCCATGCAAACTTAAAAAAAAAAACATAACATTTAAATACATTGCTATCATGCACATGGACAGTGCAGGGGGTGTATTACTCTTCTGCGGGCACAGTTAGTCACACACTCCCTACACTGATTCAGTAAACCCTGTTCCATGGCTCTCCCTCAGCAACATGTCATCATTAATATGCATGGCGTACTACTGAGGGGGAACTGCATACATGGACACGGTAACTTGTTTAGGCTCTACAATATGCCTACATGGAATTTATTAAATCTGGGGGCATGTTAATTTGGGGCAACAGGGAGGTCCTTTTGATGATTTGCTAGAGTTCAAAGAACGCAAATGGCAACTGAAATGCAATGCCACTGTTTTTCCAGGATTGAGCAAAATGGTCTCAATCAGTATTGTCCTTAAACTAAAAGCAGTCTATGCCACTTGAAAGGCTACTATGAAGGGTTTCACGTGTAAAAATATACATTTTTTATGTAGTCCATGCACTGCATTTATTTTCTTTAAATGTTTTAGTTAGTTAATTTTCAAATATTTTTAATTAGATCAAGTGGTTTTGGGGGCTATAAAGGCTTTTATTGCTTGTGTAAAGGCTTTTATTGCTTGTGTTAAAGAGCTAAAGTTGCAGTTAATAAAATGTGTGGTAATTTCCTTCTACGTCTTCTCCTTTTTTTCTTTGGTTATTTGGTTTCATTCATGTTTTCAGTTTTACCAATTATTATACTTACAGGTAATCCACACATACTTTAAAAAACACAATAGGAGCATGAAACTAAGTGGAACACTAGAGAACAGAAGTAAAGTTATAGGAAAAGATAATGAACAAGATGTTCTAGTTACTTCTTATCCTCAGAGTTAAAAGATGATATCTTATACACTGTAAGTAAAGATAGGGATGACATTTTATATCACTTGTTAGTTATAAAACCCTGCAGGCCACCATTAATGAAGTTAGATCATAGACATGTTAGAATGTCACCTGGAGATTGTTAACCAGATTTTATTGACCAGGTACAATAAAAGATATGAAAAATGTATTTGCTTCTTGTCCACAGTGTCAGTAAACTGTACCTTATTCTCGATTTAGGGGTCCCTTAATCTGAATGGCAATTATTGAGGTGCCATTTGAGCATATTGCTAGGAATGTTATGGGGCCACTTGTAAAATCTAGGAATGGTTATCAATGTATGCTAGTAACATATTAGTTTTGTAATTTCCAGATGTTGTATCATCATGCAAAGCTAATACTAGGTCTATAGGCTGGGAACTGGTACTGTTATTCTTTAGAGTGGGTATACCTAAAAAAAATGTACTTACTGAGGAATACATTTTATATCAAAAGCATTGTATCAGCTGTGTCAATGTTTTAAAGCCAAGCAATTAAAAATTGCAATATGTCAGCCGCAGATTGATGGTTTAGTAGAAGTTCAATAAAACACTGACACTCGTTTTAAAGAAATTCAATAACGCAGATAGTAAGAACTGGGAACAGTTATTACTCTACCTGAAGTTTTTGATAAGAGATGTTTCAGAAGCTTTCACTGGGTTTACTACATTTAAACTATTGTATGGCGTACAGTACAGATGCCTGTTTGACATTGCAGAAGAAACCTGTGAAGAATAATAGACAGCATTTAAAAATCTGATGGAACATTACGCTAGTTTCCAAGACAGACTACACCTGGTCATTCCCATTTTAAAGGAGTGTGTGCAAAAAGCCCAAGTGATGCAGCAAAGAGTCTATAATAAGAATGCTTGATTTAGAGAATTTAACCCAAGGTTTCAAGGTTCAAATCACGGAGAACACGTTTCCAGCTAAGTGGCAAGGACTCTTTGATGTATGTAAACTACAAAGTTAGATAACCAGGATAAAAGGAAGCGTGGGCAAATGTACCACATTACTGTATTAAAGCAATGGAAAGATGAACAGCATTCTGTGGTTATCTTGTAAGCTGAAATTCATACAGACGAGGCCGGGTAATTTGTACATGATGTAAAGCTATGAGGAAATAAGAGAATTTGTGTTAAGAAATAAAGTTTTCTCAGAAATGCCTAGGAGAACTAAGGTGATAGATTATTACACAGAGGCAACGCCTGAAGTGAAGATTAGTGTGAAACTTTACAGGGGCAATTAGTAAAATAAGTTCAAATGATGCTCAAATTAGAAGTAATACAAGAATTGCAAAGTGAATGAAAAATATGAGTAGTGCTAATTCCCAAACATGGTGGAATTATCAGATGCTATAACAATTTTTAAAAACTGAATAGCTATTTTGAAGTTTGATTGCTATTCCATACCCAGCATTGAAAAGCTGATAGAGAACCTAAGAAAAGCAAGATAGTTCACTAAACCCGATTAAGGGATATTGAAAGATACTATGTTTCCCCTCTCCAAATGAGAAACACTTTTTATAACATCTAAGGTTTATTTAATTACACAAGACTGCTTTTTGGCTGCCTTTTAGAAGCTAATGGCTGAAATATTGAAGCTCACTGTATGGCATCAGGATATGCAGTAGCATAATCATCCATTCAGAGGACTGGGAGTATCATTTTAATTAATTACTTATTTATGTATGTCTGTCTGTCTGTATGTATGTATGTATGTCTGCCTGTGTATCTGTCTGCATGTATGTATGCATATATATATGTCTGTCTGAATTTACGTATGTCTGTATGTCTGTCGTTGTATGCATGTATGTCTGTATGTATATACGTCTGTATTTATGTATGTATATAAGTATCTCTGTCTGTAGGTATGCATATATGTATGCATGTAAGTATGTTTGTCTGTCATTTTGTATGTATGTATGTACATAAGTATGTCTGTCTGTATGTAAGTATATCTGTCAGTATGTATGTATTTAAGTATGCATATATGCACGTATGTACTATTTGTTCACTGGGTAGGTGGGCTGGTTCATTTACCCTTTCCAGCTATGACCAAGGCTCAGTGATCAGTAGTATGCATGTAATATAAAATGCAGAACATGCATAGTAATAAATCCATAATTAGGAAAAAGTAAATCACAGCCTACAAAGTCTAAGTAATAGTACATTGGCAATAACAAGCGTTAAAAAGTATAACTACACTGGCAAAAACATGTGTTATAAGCATGAATTATATCCATATATACAACAGGGAAACATCGGGTAACATTTACAACATGTATGGATTCAGGTACAGGACATTAGTACAGAACTGATAGCTTGAATATTTACCTGACGTTAACCACTGTCATGGTAACAGGTGCACTGGGCCTCCTTAAGGAGATGGTTTTTGAGAGCATGTTGAAATATGTTAACGTATCTTGGGTTTTTTACATTTTTGGGGTGGTGATTCCAAATATCAGGACCTAGTGGAGAGAATACTCTTTCTCCAGTAGCAACTTTGAAGCATGGATGGGTGAGGGAAAGGTTGTCATTCTGGAAACTTCTCAGACTGCAATTTTGTTGCCTAAACATGAATGTAATTTTCTGAGGGAGGCAGTAACCCAAGTTTACGTGTCTGAAATGCAGAGTGCTGAAAAGAAAGGCCGACCTCTCTGTTACTTTACCAATAACTTGGGTGCAATGGTGTATAAGGGGACCTGCTAGGGGAATGAATCTTCAGGATTTGTTTTGTATGATTTATAATCCTCAAATACATGAAGAGGAATGCAGAGTCAGTAATGGCAAACCAAACTTAAGTTTTGGAAGTAGAGTTTTTTTGGCAATGGCCATCTGTGCAATCCATGAAAGATACTGAATGATTAAGTAGCAGAGATTTAGTGGTGCTGAACTTTTATTGGTGATTTTATCTGTGCAAGTGGCAAAGGACAGTGATGAATCAAGTGTCCATCTTAGGCATTTCTGTTGTCAGACATTGGTAATAACATGGCAAAGAAGAGTGACAGGTCAAGTGTCAGTCCTCGGCATTGCTATTGTGAGACACTGGGAATAACGTGGCAAAGGAGAGCGATGGGTTGATTGTCAGTCCTAGGCATTTCTGTTGTCAGACATTGGCAATAATGTGGCAAAGGAGATGGATGGGTTAAGTGTCAGTCCTAGGTATTTCCGTTGTCAGACATTGTCAATAACATTGCTTCTGTTGTCCTTCAGTAGAAGGTGGGGGGTGGTTGAACCAGTTTCTGAGTTGTTTCAGACTATTACAGGCAGGTTTGACTGCTAATGCTAGAAAAGTTAATTAGGCATTGGTGAAGGTAAATATTTGGGATACATTATAGGAAGAGGGGTGATAAGACCACAACTAGAGAAAATTGCTGCCATAAAAATACCCTATACTGTCTCCTAAAAATATATGGGAAAGCTTTCCTTGGATTAGCTGGGTACTACAGAAAATCTATACCTAATTTTGCAACTACTGCCTATCTCTTGACAGATTTCATAAAAGATAAAGCACATATTAAAGTGCAATTGTCTGTTGAAGCAGGTAGAGCAATTAATGAGCAGAAAAGACTATTATGTTCTGAGACAGTATTAGAAATTTACTTTGTATATGAAAAGACACAAACTTACAAAACGGACTTGACTTGCTAAAAAAACAAAACAAATGAAGTAAAAAATCCAAGCTTTTTAATAACAATACAATCCAGTAAGCACTTTCGTCTTTTAAAAGACTTCTTCAGACTGAATGCTAAAAAACACACAACCTATGTAAATGAAAAATATAATTGACAATTTCCACATCAATTAATTCTGCCTGGTTCAGAGGCCTGAACTGGAGGCTATTTTGTCCATTACTGAAAGTGAAATTAGACAATTGTTGCTTAAAGAACCAAGCTATAAATATTTTAATATGACTGTTAAAGAAAAGGCGATATTAAAAAGTTTAAAAATTGATGACAAGATTGTTATTAATAAGGGAGATAAAGGGAATGCTCTAGTTAGTATGGATAAGGTTCTTTATATTAGGAAAATGTAGGAAATGTTAAAGGAAGAAGAGTTTTACAAAAAAGTTGATTTCTTGGGCATCAAAAAAGCTTATAGCTTGGTGGATTACTTAACAGAAGAATGGATATATGAAGGAAGACTGCCTAATAGTGAGGTTGTTGGCCTGATAAAAAAGTTTCCCAAAATTAGTCATATATTTGGTCTGCCAAAAATACATAAAGACTTGAATGATCCACCACTTAGGCCCATTGTGGCAAGTGGGAGGAGCAAGACTGAAGGAATGGGCATTTTCATTGATAAAAAATGACAGAAAGTAGTGATGAGAAGCACCTGTTGCATCAAGGATACTTTTGATTTCAAGGATATCATCAGCAAGCTTGATGTGTTGGATGATGGCTATCTTGTGATGCTAGATATACAGTTGTTATATACTGTCATACCCAATGTCTTAGGGTTGGAAATGGTTGGAAAAGAATTACGTAGCTTGAAGCTTTTTTCTTCAGAAGAGACATCTTTAATTATAGAAATGTTGGATGTGATTTTATCGTATAATTTTTTTTTTATTTAATTCTACTTTTTACCAGCAGACAAATGGAGTGGCCATAGGGGCAGCTATGGCACCCTGTTATGCAAATGCTTTTATGTCTACTTGGGAGAAATAATTCATTTTGAAAAGTAATTTTTGGAGTAATATTCATTATTATGGTTGTTTTATTGATTATGTATTGTTTGGAGGAAAAGTTTAACTGATTTGCATATGTTTTTTCAATATGTCAGTTCTGCTTGTGAATAGTTAAAGAATATGATTTGTGTAAAATTCGTTTTTTAGATGTTGAAATTTATAAAGACGCAGGGAAGTTTAAAACCAAAATTTTTAAGAAGAATGTTCAAAACAATTCTTATCTAGAATACGGTAGTATGTATTCTGTTTATATGAAACATAATATAGTTAAGGGACATCTGTTAAGGGCGAGCCAGTTAACTGATGACAATGATTTATTTTTAGAAGAAGGAATAGCTTTGTGCTCTAAATTTGTAGTAAGAGGGTACCCTGAAAAGGTTGTACAAGAGAAATTTGAAGAGGTGATTGGTTTAAGGGGGAGGAATGAAGGTGAGGTTGCAAGTACAGAAAGAACCGAAGATTACAATTTGAGCATGGCCTTACAGCATTGGCTAGATTCAGAAAATATAAACTCTATTCTTCAGAATAAATGGAGAATATTAAGTAGTTTTTGGGAGATTAATGGTGAGAATAGAAGACGTGGAGGTAAATGGTAAAAAGATGTTTATAAAAGATTACAGGTGTAAATCTAGATATGTGGTATAGCTTACTATCAGTGGGGAATGCTCAGCAAATTATGTAGGAAGGACTGTTAGAGAATTAAATAAGAGAGTTTATGAGCATTTACATGCAACAGAAAAAGGTGATTTAAACAACGCGTTAGGCAAACATTGTGCTAATAAAATGTGCAAAGGTTTACCTAAGTTTTTAGTTATAGATAGCGTTCCACATTATTCTATCAGATTTGATGCTGAACAAGAATTAGACTGGAAGGAATATTGCTGGCAGATACATTTAAATGCCAGTAGTGCCTCTGGTTTAAATGACAAAGAAAATTTTAAAGTTTTTTTTAAAGAGAAGAAGATTAAGGCATTAAACCAGGCAGAATTGTTATTAATTAATGTGGAAATTGTCAATTATGTTTTTCATTTAAAAAGGGTGTGTGTTTTTTAGCATTCAGTCTGAAGAAGTCTTTTCCAAGACAAAAGCGCTTACTGGATGCATTGTTATTAAAAAGCTTGGATTTTTTACTTCATTAATTTTATTTTTTTAGCAAATTTACTTTGTATATTGCTGCATCAGAATTAAGACTGGAATCTATATTGTCTAAAGATATTAAAACTAAAGACCACCTGTATGCTATGTTAGTTAAAAGTTAAGCAATACGCAGAAAAAAATGCTCATCCATTGAAAGGGAAAACTTAGCTTTAAAGTAGGTCTTTTATCCACTAAAGTACTATCTACTGGGCAGAATTTTTTAAAGAAATGCTGTGTTGATCCACTAAAAGAAAACACAAAGAAACTGGAGCACAGACATGATGCAATAACTTTTTTGACCAGCATAGTTTTTGCAATTACTCAAATTTTTGTAATAGAACAAGTACTTCAAGAGTTATTAAGTTACTGATGTTAGGTGTGTGTCAGCATGCGAGACAGAAACTTTAAAAGGCCATATCATGGCCTGCCATAA